>NC_071259.1:1767791-1882791 GCF_023375685.1 Ictalurus furcatus | reverse complement strand
CACTCTCTCTCTCTCTCTCTCTCCATCTCTATCACACACACTCACTCTCTCTCTCTCTCTCTCTCTCTCTCTCTCTCTCTCCATCTGTATCACACTCTCTCTCTCTCTCTCCCTCTCTCTGGGCTACTAACATGTTTGTCCTTTTAGAAATCTGCAGCGTGATGCTTGTTGTTAATAAAGCGCGCGCGCGCGTGTGTGTGTGTGTGTGTGTGTGTGTGTGTGTGTGTGTGTATGTACATACTCAACAGGAGGCTGCTGCTCTCATCTCCCAGCGTTCTGTGAACCCCAGAGAAATGTTCCAGCAGAGAGAGAGAGGCATTTCAGCCAGCAGCACAGACAACACACCATCCAGCTCACAGCCTGGTTAGAACACACACACACACACACACACTTCTAATCAATTACATTTCTAAGATTTTGAATTGTGAAGTGAGACCCTTTAATTCATCAGCTAATCGCTCGCTCGTTATCCCTCATGTTTCCTCCGTTGTTGTTTTCCATTAAGTTGTGTGTGAGTGTTTTCATGTCCAGACCGAACGATAAATTCCAACCAAACCTCCATAAAAGGAGAGCGAAGTTCGCAAAGAACCGAGAACGACGACCGTGATCCTCGTTTTTACTCTGTCAATCCGGACACCAACGGAATTGGTAGCAAATCGTTCGTACGGATCATTTGGCGTTCGCGAAGATTCGGAAAAACTTCCGTATCCTTCTTCTTCTCGTGCTCCCGAGTGTCTGCCGACGTTTATACGTTTAGACACGCCCACAAAACTCCATAAAGGGCAGAGCTCTCGGAGAGACGAGAACGTCCGTATCCAACCTCGTCGTGCTTTTCGAGTGTCTGTGAATTTACACGTTAGACGACTAACTAATGTAAACCTCGATGTGCGCAAACTTTTACTCAACATGAACGTTACTGAGGAGTTAATAAACGAGGCCCGGTGTGTGCATACGTGTATGTGTGTATATGTTCGGACGAGTGAAAGTTGGCCTAGCGAGTGAGGATAGCGAGTGTAGCCTTTTGTCAATCAATCAATCGATCAATCAATATAGCTGCTCTTCATTAGAATATTAGGCCACGCCCACTCTGATGCCACAGGTTTTAAGATGGCTCTAAAATGATTTTAATGCTGGTCGTTTGGACTCCCAGCAGCCGTTTTTATCTCGTGTCTGTGTTTCCGAGCGAGACCGGGAGGAGTGTGTGAACAAGCCCGAACAAGCTGAGGGTGGTTCTCTTCTCTGCTAGTCTCCGATACAATGATCCGAGCTCCTGGGCTGATGATATCCGGGTCCGCCGGTGTGCAGTGGGTTATCTAATACGTGACTAACACTGATTCATGTGTGTTCATTATTCTGGCTATGTCTCTCTCTTCCCGTCTGTCTGTCTGTCTGTCTGTCTGTGTGTAAGTCAGCACCACTACTAAACACTCTCTCTCTCTCTCTCTCTCTCTCTCTCTCTCTCTCAGCTCACTTCCTGGTTTTGTTCAGTGTGTAACTTGTGTGCGATGGCTGTCGACTCATTTCTGCCTCTTTTCATTCTGTGTGTGTGTGTGTCTCTCTCTCTCTCTCTCTCTGTGTGTGTGTGTGTGTGTGTGTGTGTGTGTGTCAGGGCGGTTGAAAAGCCCTTTTTTTTCTAAGCAGCCTTATGAGCCTGAGCCGTCTCGCTCTCCTGTGCGCAAAGCCTCACCTGTACGAGTCACAGGTATACACACACACGCACACACACACACGCATGATCAAGCTGTAAATACACGTCTCCAACGAGATTCCAGGAACCTTCAAATTACAGCAACAAACGAAGTTAAAGTCGCACAAATACGTTAAAGCACGACCTCACACTTCGAGCCATTGAGTTCGACTCGTAGCAGGAAGTGAAGTGTGTGTGTGTGTGTGTGTGTGTGTGTGTGTGTGTGTGTGTGTGAAGTGTTGGTCTTTGCTGATGGTGCCACTCTTCTGATATATATCTATATCTATATATACGGTCTGAGTGTTCTGTAAAGCTTGTCTTGGACCAATCGGCACCTTTCGCTAGAACAAGCTCCGCCCCTCAGCGATTCCCGGTTTCCAGTAACGTGCCCTGGAGGTTCCTGGAACTACACAGTTGATAAATAAATAAATAAATAAATAAAAGTTTCTCATGGGTTCCTAAGGGTCTCTTAGTCTACTGTTGTAGGGTTCTACATAGAACCTTTATGGTTTGTCCAGAGGGAAGAACCACAGAGGAACGTCAATCTAGTTAAGCCCCGCCCACTCCGACAGCTCTCTGATCGGTCGAGTTCTAAACATGTCTTCTTTCTGGTAGGACTCCCGAGTAGAAACCAGAACCATCCAAAGAACCCTTGAGGAACACCCACACCCCCCCCCCCCCACACACACACAAACATCTGTACTCACAAACATAATGCATGCTAACACACTTCACACAGCTTCTGTGATGCGTTCAGTGTGTGGGCCGTGCATGGTGTGTCTTCGCTGCTCCACTCGTTCTTTCCTCCTGCTTCACGTTCATACACAAACACTCCAGTACCAGGCGTGTGACGATGACGGGTTTCGATGATGTTCCGATATTCGCACATAAGTAAGATTTTAAATTTATATGTTTGGAATGACTCCACTCCCCCATAAGCTCCGCCTCCCAAAGTGTGAAGGCAGAATTCTAGCAATCCGCATAGAATGGCTTCTTGAATGTCGACGTATTTCCTTCTGAAACAGGAAGTCGGAGGGACGTCATGTTAAACTGCTTGACTGGTTTACGCAAATTTGAACGTTAGCGAGCTAGCTAAATACGAAGAACAGCGAAGGGATTAAACGAGAGCATTGAAACTTCCTCTTGGTGGTTTTTGAGGTCCGGACGGTGTGTGAAGAACGATTCGTGACCGATTTTTATTATTTTATTTTTTTTCCTCTCCAAACTTCGCGATGCAACTTGTGGCATTTTTTTGTGCTTTTTTTTGTGGACAACTGCTCAAATCGGCGGAATCGCAATCGTACGAAATTGTTCTGCGCTTTGATGTTTGACGGTAAACGAGCCCTTTTAGCCGTACTCGTGTTCGACGCACGTGAATCGAAGAGCGCTTCGGACGAACGGCGGACGCCTCGGCCCAGATCTGCAGGAAAATCCGCGGCCATTTTGAAAAAATCGCTAGCTCCTGCGCATGTTGCGGAGTTTGCTTGAGTTTGTGTAAATTTCCCAAATCGCAAAATCGCGAAATCCTGCAGGGACTGTCCGAGTTGCTAAAACACGTCTGAGAAGGTCCTGTCACATAACCACGACCTCGTACAAACTCCTCCCCCTTTTTTCAAAACGAATAAATTCCAACCTTCCCCTCCCCCAAGCGACAGTGGGGGCGGGGGGGGGGAAGCGTGATTATCGCTCAGGAAGACGCAAAACTAGGGGGGCGGGACGTGTATGGTTCTAGAGAGCATTTAACTCTACTGGATGGAGTTCACACCTATCCGAGGGCCTGATTAAATCACTGCAGTGTGTATCAGCATGTGTGTGTGTGTGTGTGTGTGTGTGTGTGTGTGTGTGTATATATATATATATGTTTAAATGCATGTGTGTATATGTGTATGAGTAGAAACCAGAGTTGTGGAGTCTCACACTGATTACGAGGAAGCAGATGCTGATGCAGAGTACGAAGGTGGGACACACACACACACACACACACACACACACACACACACACACACACACACTCACCAAACTTCCCTAGAGCTACACTATTCATGACGTTCCTCATTCTGTCCTTTCAAACCATGGTCTCTGTTTAACTGCACCCAAGCGCCACCATGTGGCCAAACAGCAACAGTGCATGAAGTTATTCACACGTGTCTCTCTCTGTCTGTCTCTCTGTCTCTCTGTCTGTCTCTCTGTCTGTCTGTCTGTAGACGTGGAGGAGGTCAGTGATCGGTTCAGCTCTCATGTGGAACAGCAGCAGTATGAAGCAGTAACAGAGCCGGAGAACCTTTATGAGGAACCACCGCAGGTACAACACACACACACACACACACACAATGTAATGGTTAACTTATTATTTATATTATAACCTAATGGTTAATGCTTTAAAAAAAAAAAAAAAAAGACATGGAAATACTTTCTGTTCCATTAAAAAAAATTGTGTGTGTGTGTTCAGGAGGAGCAAAACCTGTATGAAAGCTCTGACACTGCTGAACATGGTACCTGTGCTCGAGCACTGTACGACTACCAGGCAGGTGAGTACTACAGAAGTGTGCGTGTGTGTGTGTGTGTGTGTGTGTGTGTGTGTGTGTGGACTACAGACTCGACTCGACAGCTTCACAACACGTACATAAGCACTGAATAACATACTTGTGCATATTATCTGAAAAAGCATGAGACGTACTGGATGAATAAATGGACTAATTGTATTTTCAAAACATTTGCATATGCAAATGAGGCGGGAGATCAAACGTGCCAATTTGCATATGATCAGTGTAAACACATTTCACTCCGGAAGGATTCCGTTTTATCATGTGACGGACTCATGGGTGAGTTTTTCTCTCTCTCTGTGTGTGTGTGTGTGTGTGTGTGTGTGTGTGTGTGTGTGTGTGTGTGTGTGTGTAGCCGACGACACCGAGATCTCCTTCGACCCGGACGACATCATTACCGGCATCGAAAGGATCGACGAAGGCTGGTGGCGAGGCTACAGTCCGGACGGCCATTTCGGAATGTTCCCGGCCAATTACGTCGAGCTCGTCTAAGCGGCGGCGCCGATCACGTCCGGGCCGATCTTTGCCCCGCCCACATTTAGTCACATAGGGAAACGGGTCCGTAATGTTTAAGCGTTATGTCTGTGCGAAACAAAATCCATCGATCCGTGAAAGAGAAGAACTCCGATTACAGACAAACTCAGTTACCGCCTCGACGTTTTGTACTTTGCTGTTGTTTATTTTCTTCTCTCTCTCTCTCTCTCTTTTTTTTTTTTTTTTTTGCATTAAGCATTCCCTTAAAAACATTACTACTGTGCTCACTGGCTAGCGAAACAATTGTGTGCGTCACGGAGTAAATAGTCGGTGTTATTGTATCACGTTAACCTCAAATATTCCACGGATCGCTTCAGCACTTGTGTAATATTCAATATATTCCTTTTTTCTTTTTTCTCTTTTTAAACTTTTCCCCATCTGGACCAATTCCTGTTCGAGATGACCGAGTTTCAGGATCACGATTATTAGGCTTCGGTTTAGTTCTGACGTGAGCTCTGACGTCTCGTTTCGCCTGTTTTTGCCTTTTCTGCACATTTTGGAGCAGTGAAATTCCTCCGCCGACGATCTGAACACGGGTGCTCGAGGAAATCTGATCAGCAGTCTGATTCTTTTCCTGCGTTCGTTAGCGTTTAACGGACCGAACCGTCATGCTAATCCGGCGCACTTTATCGTAGCCTTCCTGTCTGCTCTGAAATGTGGGAAAAAATACTGTGATCTTTTTTTAATTTTTTTTATTTTTCCTTCTTCTTCTTTTAAGTTTCAGGGAACAATCATAAGCGGTCATAAACTGATTTTTTTTTGGGGGGGGGGGGGGGTGAGGGGGGCTGCCCTTTGCATTGCCTTTAATTAATCTACACCACACTTTGCGAATCAATTTGCACAGCTCTCGAGAACCCGCGCGGTTATTTGCTGTGAAGGCCGAGCCGATAGCGAGCGAGCGATCGATCGATCGATCGAGCGAAAACGACGTTTTATTTTTTAAAGCTGTAACATGAGATTGTATGGAGAGCCACAGCGGGAGCCTGGTTCCTCCAGATCATTGAAATAAAGGAAGTGAAAATGCCGAGTGTGTGAATTTGATTTGTTGCAGAGCTACAGCATGACCACATGATTACAACTTGGAATTATGATTGTTTACAAAAAGAAGTATACAGGTAAAATATATGTGGGGGAAAAGACGGCAAATTAAATTAAAGGTGCCCTTTGTAATATTTTTCGGACCTGTAATAATAAATAATAATAATAATAATAATCTATATAAAGGGACTTAAGAAAACTATGTAAATTTTTGGCCTGGAAATTTTGAAACTTTTTTTTTTTTGTCCTTAAAAGACAAACCGTGCCTCATTGATAGTTTCAGTAAAGGAAGTGGGTTGAGTTGGTATTCGTTTCTGAGGGCTGGAAACGTTATGGCGTACGAGCTGCTTGTCCGGTTCACTGTTTTCCTTCTATACTGTTTATCCTTCAGGGTCGTGGGGAACCCGGAGCCTCGGGGTACACCCGGGGTACCCCATCACAGGGCACAATCACACATTCACACTATGGACAATTTGGACCGTGCATGTCTTTGGACTGGGGGAGGAAACCGGAGTACCCAGAGCGAAACCCCTGCGTGCGAACTCTGCACGCGAGCGACAGAATTCCGACTGTATTTTCTACCCTAGACTTGTTTATGTGACTTTTCAAACCTGCACCATTTCCATATCTCTGAAGTGATCAGTCCTCTGCGAAGTGCTTCCTGTTTATCTAATCGGGGTTTTTTTTTTGTTGTTTTGTTTTTTTTCTCTTAAATCTAAGGTGGCCCAGGCCGTGCGAGGCGTTTCGTCAGGTTATGAAAGCCGTGATTTTATTTCGTGATGGTTGAAACATTTAAACGGCATTAATGGATGTTTCAATAACGACGATAATAATAATAATACAATAAATAAATTAATAATAGAATAAATAAAAATGCAAATGTATAAACATGATCTCGATACGAACATTTCGAGAATCGCGCAGCACCACCGTAAACCGCTCGGCCGTCCGGGTCGAAGTAGCGAGCTGGTCTTCCCGTGCCAGCTGTGGATACCTGACGACATTTCTGGTTTCCTACCTCACATTCCAGATGTTTGTTTTTTTTAAACAAATTTATTTTAAATAATCAGGATCCAATAGAATAAATAGATTTTTTCTTTCTTTCTTTCATTTCTCACAATCCTATGCTGAGACAAGTGAAAAGGTCATAACGCCGACGGTAGACGCGATCGCGTCGCCGTTCTTCCGTCCTGAAGTCTCGGGGTTAATCCGTGACTTGTTTTTTTCTCTTTCTGATCTGATCTTTGGTTAACCAGATTGGTTGAAATCAAAATCAGCACTTAAGCTCTTTCCACGGTTTCATTTTCGAGCGTGAAAAGGTCTTCTGGAAGGTCACCTGGTGATTAAATTGACGAGCGGACGTTTATTTGATGAGACATGGGAGGGCAGTGTGTAACTGTAACTCGCAGTGGTGTCTGTGGTTAGCGCGTTACACCAAAACCATTTCTGACATTCTTACTTCCTGTGGTGCAACAGGCAATAGACTTTTAGGTGAAAATCACAAAAATCACTTGAACTATATAGCTCTAATCTCGAGTTTCATTTTGAGCTTTCAGGGGACTGAAGGATGTGGCTTGTCTTTTCTTAATCACACTGCGGGAAGGTTATGTATGACTTCTCTCTTATTTTATAAAGAGATAAGGTACCACAAGGCTAAAGGCGATGCGGTGCATCTAGAGTTCGTGTTTGCATCTTGAACTATTTTTTTTTTTTTGGCCCAAGTATTCAATGACATTTTCTCTTTATTTTGTAGACACATTTTGTTGTAAACTAGGCTTTTCATTTCAGAAATAGCACTTGTATATTTGACGGTCCAACTTTCTGCAGGAGTGGATGGGGTTTGGTCGGAAAAGGTTTGGTAAAGGGTATATGAAGGACCTTACGGGATTGGTCAGGAGTGTCTGCTGGAGCAGGCAGGATCGCTCAAAATTTGGATGTGATTGGTTAGATTTTTTGGCACACGGAGGCTTAGTGGTTAAGGCATACCGCCAGGGTTGGGGGTTCGATCCGATCGTGTGGAGTTCGCATGTTCTCCCCGTGCTGCGGGGGTTTCCTCCGGGTACTCCGGTTTCCTCCCCCGGTCCAAAGACATGCACGGTAGGCTGATTGGTTGAAGTTTCTGTAGTTATAGGCATGATTGATCAAAGGTTCTGCTTGAGGAGGTGGAACTGATCAAAGGTTCTGCTTGAGGAGGTGGAACTGATCAAAGTTTTAGAAGAAGTGGACGTGATTGGTCAAACCTTCTGCAGGTGCAGGTGAAATTGATCAAGAATGTTGGCAGGAGTAGGAATGATTGTTCAAACTTTTAGTAGGAGTGGATGAGTGGTCAAACTTTCTGCAAAGGCAGACAGGATCAGTCACGTGTCTGCAGGAGCGGGCAGGATTGGGCAACGGTATCTATGGGAATGGGCAGGATTGGGCAACGGTATCTATGGGAGCGGGCAGTATTGGGCAACAGTATCTATGGGAGCGGGCAGGATTGGGCAACGGTATCTGTGGGAGCGGGCAGGATTGGACAACGGTATCTATGGGAGCGGGCAGGATTGGACAACAGTATCTATGGGAGCGGGCGGGATTGGGCAACGGTATCTGTGGGAGCGGGCGGGATTGGGCAACGGTATCTGTGGGAGCGGGCAGTATTGGGCAACGGTATCTATGGGAGCGGGCAGGATTGGGCAACGGTATCTATGGGAATGGGCGGGATTGGGCAACGGTATCTATGGGAGCGGGCGGGATTGGGCAACGGTATCTATGGGAATGGGCGGGATTGGGCAACGGTATCTATGGGAGCGGGCGGGATTGGGCAACGGTATCTATGGGAGCGGGCGGGATTGGGCAACGGTATCTATGGGAATGGGCGGGATTGGGCAACGGTATCTATGGGAGCGGGCGGGATTGGGCAACGGTATCTATGGGAGCGGGCGGGATTGGGCAACGGTATCTATGGGAATGGGCGGGATTGGGCAACGGTATCTATGGGAGCGGGCGGGATTGGGCAACGGTATCTATGGGAGCGGGCAGGATTGGGCAACGGTATCTATGGGAGCGGGCGGGATTGGGCAACGGTATCTATGGGAGCGGGCAGGATTGGGCAACGGTATCTATGGGAGCGGGCAGGATTGGGCAACGGTATCTATGGGAATGGGCAGGATTGGGCAACGGTATCTATGGGAGCGGGCAGGATTGGGCAACGGTATCTATGGGAGCGGGCAGGATTGGTGAAACTTTCTGTAGGAGTGGGCGTGATTGGCCATGAATGTCTGCAAGAGGTCACAGGATTGGTCAATAGTTCTGCAGGGCAGATTGGTAAAACGTTTTGTAGGCGTGTACTGGATGGGTCAGACTTTCTGCAGGAGCAGACGGGAAAGGTCAGACTTTCCTCAGGGATGGACAGAATGAAGCTTTCAGAGGGAACCGGAGCTGGAGGAATTGGTGATGACCTCAGGCAGAGTTTTCTGAAGCAGAGGGCGAGATTGGTTGAACTTTCTGCTGGTCGATGGTGTAAAATATGTAATCGATTGTGGTTTAAAACAGATGCACTGATGATTCAAATCGAGATTTCGGCCGGAGTGTCCCTTTAACCACCGAGACCCACCACCCCTGTGCACTACATACGTAAATGTCTGACTGGTATTATGAGTCATAGTCTGAAATTTACAGCTTTTTCAGTTACAAAGCGCGAAAAAGTTTTTAGTACGATTCCAAATATTATTCTGAACTTTTTTTGTGTGTGTATATGTGTATGTGTGTGTGTGTGTGTGTGTGTGTGTGTGTGTGTGTATTCGGTGTGCAGTTGTGGTGAACTGGGACCTGAACAGAAGCACTGTGTGTCAAACACAGCAGTTTCCTGGAATAAGAGAAATCAACATGGGGATTTTCTGTTTTATAACCCCAAAGTTTCACTATCGGTGCAAAAGACAGACTTTACATTTCCCCTTTTTCTTCTGAGAGCAGAATCGATTTTTAGCTGAAATTATAACTGACAAATTTTCCCCGTATGCATACGTGTAATTATTCACCATACCGTTCCCTTTGATCTCTGTTTGGAGTTCCTTTAATATCGAATGCAATTTGCATATCACCGTTTAAACTTCAAATATACCTATATATATATATATATATATATATATATATATATATATATATATTAATACATGAAAAAAGTGTCTGTGACACCATCTCCACTCAGCAATATTCAGAGTGCACTTCATTCTCACTTCTGCAAGTTGTTTTGCATCACGAGGAAGCTACAAAGTCAATGTCCTGTGCACGGGGTCACGCTGAATTTTAGCACAATATGAACTTTATTCAGAATGGGGAAGTTAGAAATGTCTTGACGGAAAAAAATATCACCACACTTCTGCAAAAGCTGAGCGGAACTGCAGGCCAGCCTTGCCCCGGTGTCTGGGGACAGGAGCTGAGGTGGCTGGATTTCACTCATTCAGAACCGGGTTCAGTAGGAAAATGAGCCCTCGGTACTGAAAAGATCAGCCGGGCTGAGACGAAAGCCGTAACGATCTCCTCTCGACTGTGCGTTCAGAGGTCTTACGCAACCGCGCTGTAACTACTCGGCTTCACGTCTCTCTCACAGCGACATTCTCAGAAATGTTTCGGGCTGACGCGGTGGCTCGGGCACCTCGTGTCATCTGTCATGACTCGAGCATGGGATGGAAACGTGTTTATCTGAACAGTCAAAGGAAAACTCAGCATTGTGGGTAATACAACTCTTGAATCGAGTCACTCTAAAACCACATGTGACGTCTGAGCCTGTGTGTGTGTGGGATTAATCCTTCAACGGTCATCAATATCAAATTCCTATACGGCCTCTGGGTTCTCAAATTGTATAACTTGAGTGATATTGGAGTTCTTTTTTTTTTTTTTTAAATGACGACAGTTTCATTATTTAGCCCATTCGTGTACCTCGTACTTTTTTTTTTTTTTTTTTTAAATACTTTTATTTTCCCCATGTTTGTCTAAAAGATGTTATCTAGATAGGTGTTGTTAATAACAGCAGTACTGCTATTACCCTACACATTTCCCTTGCAAACATAGCCATAATTCACACCTTTGATCAAAATCTTAATATAGCTGAATATAAACCTCACACCTCCAGGGTCAGGGGTTCAATTCCCACCGTGGCCCTGTGTGTACGTGTTCTCTCCGTGCTGCGGGGGTTTCCTCCGGGTTCTCCGGTTTCCTCCCCCAGTCCAAAGACGTGCATGGTGGGCTGATTGGCGTGTCTAAAGTCTCCGTAGTGTATGAATGGGTGTGTGAGTGTGTATGTGATTGTGCCCTGCGATAGATCGGCACCCTGTCCAGGGTGTACCCCGCCTCGTACCCGATGCTCCCTGGGATAGACTCCAGGTTCTCCGTGACCTTGAAAAGGATAAAGCGGTATAGAAGATGGATGGATGGATAACCCGGGCGTTATTTCTGTATTTTAAAAGCCACAGGCGTGTGTGTTCAGACTTCAGGATTAACGATTAACGATAATCGAAGCACGAGGAACACCGATTGTCATGCGTCTGTAGAGCGAGCGCTCAAAGTGAAAAATAATGCCTGAAATCCACTTCCCTGTTTGATGTTTGAAGGAAGAAACGGTTAGTTATCTGGAATATATTACATTTTAGATTCAAGAGGAACAAAAACAGTCGTGGGTTGTTGTTGTTTTTTTTGTTTTTTTTATCAGTTCAGTGATAAAGAACCGTGTTCCAGTGATATTACGACCGCTGTGAGGCCTGCTCGTCGGTTAAAATCTTAAATATATTTCTTATATAGACGTGCACTGTTCCCAGGTTTGTGAGTCAGATGAAGAATTCAGTGCGTTGCACGATGACGAGATTTCTGGTTAACTCTTTAATGTCTTTCTGCATCTGGAGTGTTTTTTTTTTTAAAAAAAAATTTTTTTTTTTTACCTTTATTCTCTATATCTCTCTCTCTTGTTCTCTGCCTGAGATGAATAAAAGGGGAATTTTGTCTCCTCTGCCTTCACGCACACGTCTTTGAGGCCCCGAGTCCTTTGCTGTTCCACTCGGTGACTCACTCGCACGTATTTACAATTTCTGAACTCCCGCCGTTACCCCACTTTAACTGCCTACTTGAGTGCAACTGTGGAACTCCAGAATCGACTCAGCAGCTGCACAGCAGAGTTCAAATTCACGCTACGGATTTTCTACTTTCCAAATAGTATCAAGATCATCACCAGCTGTTGCTTTACTGAACATCCACAGACCAGAAAATCCACAGAATATGGAACGTTGTCATAATAATTACGCGTATAACGTAAAACAGTTTCACCTGCATTGCTAAATGTTCCTAAAGGTGCTATTATAGTATATATATATATATATATATATATATATATATGTGTGTGTGTATTTTTTTAAATGATCACCAATCCTACGGTGGCTAACATAGTCCGGAGTTGTGTGTGGATCGTTCTCGTGATCTTACGCTGAAAATGGAATTAAAATAAAAACTGCCACCCCCCCCTTTTTTTTTTTTTTGGCAACATCCGTTTGGCAAAAGAAGTTCTTTTTTTTTTTTTTTAGCAAGGGCACCAATACTTTTGGAGCTGACTGCAGTTGAAGACTGCTGACATTTTTTTCCGTTGCTCGTCACCCGGTACGCTCGAGGGCGTGTCGCTGGCTGGAAAGCGAAGAGGGGAAGTACATTAGCCTCTGGTGCATTAGTGTTTTTACTGAAATGATGACCACATGATGGTTATGATTCGTTAACACTGAGTCAAACGTCTCTCTGAGCCGCTGGCAAAAGTGCGCAGTGTTGGAGAAGAGAGCGTTCTCTCATCTGGTGCACGCGTTTGCTTCTACAGAGTCAAGCGGATCCAATCCAGGCATTATGGAGCTGAACATTTAAAAAAAAAAAAATGCAACAACCCCCATCCCCTCAACCCACCCCCCCCAAAAAAAAAATCGAATCAGATTGGCCCCAAGAATCGTACTGATATCAGAAATAAAGGCAACCGAATAGGAACACTGAGAGGAACTTGACCCAAAAGGGAACCCGGGACACCTGACACTAGGTATGTCTGGTAGCCATGCGTCGCTGACACCACTGTGTATTTAGGTATAAGCGATTCCACCTAGCTAGCCATTTTGCTTAGTAACAGGCTGCTTAGCAACCATTACTGTTACATGCCACGGTTCCACCGTGCATTCAAATCGTGGGTGGAGTCTGTGTTCAAAGCCACATGCTGAAATCAGCGCAGAACAAGATGGAGGAGGACGGAATAATAGCATGAGGTGTTCCTGTACTCATCAACGTTGTGTGTGATAACAGAACAAAACTAAATGCTGTCACTCTGGACAGTTATATATATATATATATATGTTTGCTTTTTCCCCTCCACATGTCCATGACTATCACTTAGGAGTAGGAAAATGTCACTGTGCATGAAAATAAGTTTGTCTTTTAAGTGATTATTGACCAAGTTAGGGTTATGGGAGCGGGCAGGATTGGACGACGGTATCTATGGGTGCAGGCAGGATTACACCCTAACCCTAACCCTAACCCTAGTATCAGATCATGGACATGAGCTAACTAAGCGAAAAAGGTCAGACGGTTGCCTTCGTAGGTTTTAACAGGTTCGGGAACCCGGAGTGGACCCGGAATATCCGGAAACGTCGATCCAAGTGTTGCTCTATAGCGATGTACGAGCTAGCGTTCGGGATGTTATACGTTTTCATAAACAATCGTTAGCCAGACCCTACGAAAACAATAAGAAGCGCACAGATGAGTGTGGGTGCTGCTGATGATTAGAAGCATGGGGAAACTGGTTGGTCTGTAGGTGGTCTCAGATGGGAACGAGACTCATTTCAAAATATTGCTTTCAAGATGACTTAAGTGAGGGAGAAGGCGATTCGCTCATACAGTACAGCTGTGCAGTTAAGGGATAAGGGTTTTTTGCCCGAGAGCCTAATAATCTCTGGTTTGAACTCAAGCGGCCGGTCCGTCGTACAGAACCTCTGAGCGTCTCCTGTGAGGAACATAAACGGTGTGATGTTGATGCGTATGAACAGGAGGAGGTGCCTTTTCCTGTACACAGCTCTCGCATGGCGCTAGGCAGCGTTAATCCGACGTACTCCCCACACACACGCACACACACACACTGACACGCACATGGGGCCCTGTGATATTCTGAAAGTGTATGGTGTGATCTCAGGCTGAGTAAGACACTACTGAATCAGCCAGACTGAAACCGCCCTAATTTCCATTCCACTAATATCGCTTCAGACAATATCACATGTGTCAGATAATTTTTTTGGGGGGGTGGGGTTATGGTAGGGACGAGGAGGAGGCGTGTATCCTTGGAGGATTTGTGGAGAAGTGATGGACATCATGGAAAATATTCTACAAGTTTCCTTAACCATTTTTTAAAGGGACACTTTAACCAAAAAAAAAAAAAAGAGAGAAGAAAAACCTAACGGTGGAGATGGAGGGCCACCATTTTTTTTTTTTTTTTTTGCCAGCTGGACACCTGACCATCACACCCATATGTGCTTGTCGACTTACAATGCGCTCCACTCTTCTGGGAAGGCGTTCCACTAGATTTCGGGGCGTGGCTGTGGGGACTACACGAGAGCATTAATGAGGTGATGTTGATGTGAGGACGCTCCAGTTCCAGTTCAGTAGTGTTGAGCTCAGGGCTTTCTGCAGGACGCTCGAGTTCTTCCACCTCCTTCCAACCTTCACACGCCGCGTCCTCACGGAGCTCGCTCTGTGCCCAGGCGCGTCGTCGTCCTGGAACGGCGTCTGAGTGTTTCCGATGACGGGAAATTGTAAATCCACACCACACAAAGACATTCCGTACAATCGTGCGCTTCTGACGTTTTATAGATGCTGGTTGGAAAAGAACCGCATGTGGGTGTGATGGTCAGGTGTCCACATACTTTTGACCACATAGTGTATCGTATGTTATAGAAATTGGAGCATCTCGTTTTGATAATGCTGATATAATCCAGCTAAGCGTCTCCTCACAGTTTGCTGAGATTATTGAGAAAGTTATCCCGGGATTGATTTAAAGAACTGTCACGAGAGAAGAGATAAAGAAATAAACTCATTTTCAGAGGAAACGTGAGAAAAGAAATGTTCTGGTTTTTTTTTTGTTGTTGTTGTTGTTGTTTTTTTAAAATAATACTAATTATTATTGATTTTTTTAATCCAGGCCCTTTTACAGCTTTCATAAAAAGTCATTTTTTCCCCATCCATCTTTAACCCCCTCACCAATATTTCCATAACACTGCGCTAATACTCTTAATCACAGAGACTGATTACTCACAGTAAAGATTCCCCAATGATTCGATCAGTTTTCCCTTCACCTCTTTCATGCAAATTTTTTTAACAACAGAAATAAATAGAATTTAAAAACAGACACACATCTCCTCTCACAGAGCACCTCCATATGATCTATGAAACGTTTTCATGCCTGGCTGAGGTGGAAACCGTGGCCTAAAACCATGGTATGATTATTTCCAAAAAAAATGATTTGATAATATTTATTACGCTTTAAGATTCAGACTTACAGTTTACAGGAAGTTCTAAGCAGATATTGTGAGACGATACACTCAAAAAACGGTGACACTTGTCTGCGTGTTAATTGTTCACACCTTTCCACGTATGTGTGTGTGTAGCGAAGGGGGTGTACAGCGGCACTAATACCACCTCTCTGGTTCCCAATAATGAAGAAAAGCAGATGTTTTGTCTAATTTGTCTTTTTTTTTTCTTTCTTTTTTTTTCTTTTACCAGAGAAGCTCATGTGCCTGTCCTCTGGGCTGAGGTCTCTGTTATTCATTCTGACATTTAAAGGTTAAACTTGGTTAAATGTCAGGGACTATCCGGGCAGGTGGAAGACACAGAGAGACAGACAGATAGAAAGAGATAGAGAGAGAGAGAGAGAGAGAGGCCCCTCCATAACACAGATCCGAAACCTTCAGCAGCCAAACCTGGGTGCAGTACAAACCCAGCAAGCGCAGAACATCGTCATAACGGCTCGCAGATTCAAAACAAAGACGGCTGCTAATATCTTTCTCTATAATCAGGATGGGGCTTTCCATTTTTTATTTTTTATTTTTTTGTTGTTGTTTTTTTTTTGTCTTTTTCTTTAAAAAAAAAAAAAACGCCTTCGAAAATAGAGCGATATTATCTGTGGCTTTACTTTATTTTATTTTATTATTTTTTTTAACAAAATGCTGTAGCGTTGAGTTCAAACCTGGTCACAGAGTTCACTTATAAATGAATCGGAATTATTGCAATAAACAAAAGCACGTTAGAATGTACTTTTTTATTTATTTATTTTTTTTAAAAATGTATTTTATTAAAGAAATGATAAATAAATGAATGAAATAAGGGTGTGTTTCGAATCAGAACAAGCTGCCCTTGAAAAACACGCCTCTAGATTTTAGACTAACGCGCCCTTTGAGGACATTTCACACTGTAAGTCTGGAACTTGACAATCATTTCACGACTTGATCATCGAACTTTACTTTCAGAGTTGTTGTTGTTGTTAAGGTAATATGTGCTCAGGGGAAATTCTGACGAGAACTTTCACCTGTGCCTCTTTAGACCCGTGTACTCGTCTCTGGATCGGGGCAATCCCCCGTTCTCCATCATTTCCAAGGAAACAAACAGAAAAAAAGTACATGAAAAGTCAGATAAAAATCTTATTACTGACAGATCAATACATGAAGGCAGAATCCATCTCGCTTTCTTACGGTTAACGGATGTGTCTTGAAAAAATTGGTTAAAATTTTTTTTTTTTTTACAATTATTTAGTCATCGGTGTTGAAGAATTTCTTCGATACTTTATGCGTTTATGAACAGAAACGTGTTTTTTTTTTGTAATTAATACAACAACATTACGTTGGGATCATTTTTTAAAGAAAAAAAAATAGAATTTAAAAAAGCATGTTAAGATGTTCTTTATAGTTGTCATTAGTCATTAACGTACGTAGAACATTTGACCATGAGCGTTTAACATAAACGGAAATCTAAATATAAGTCATTAATCTAGAGAACCAATAGTCATTAAGAAAGTTTTTATGTTTTGTTTTGTTTTTTGGGGTTTTTTTTTTTTTTAATGAGGGGGGAATGACTGAAGTGAGAAAAACAGTTTTAAAAAATGTTTAACCATCCCCCCACCCCCTACAAACACCACCAACACCACCACCCCTTCCCAAAAGAGAAATGGGGCTAATTTTATATTTGTCAGAGTTAATCTAGTCATTTGAAACTTTTGTAAGTTCAAGAAATATTTAGAATTGAGTAAACTCAAATATTTCGAAGCTAAGAATGTTCTTTAATGGGTCTAAACACACACACACACACACACACACACACACACATCTACATAGAACCTTCATGTGTTCCTGCTGGATAAATAATGCTGTTAAGATAAGAAAATTATATATATATGTATATATGTTTGAATCAAAGGTAGCTTTCCATGATAATAAACATCAGATTTATTAGCGTCAGTCAGTTAAGTAAGAAATCGTTACAACCGAAGCGCCGAAATGACGCGATAACACCATCCGTGCAGCGCTAGCTAGCTAGCTATTACCATGGCGACGTTAGCTAGCTTTCCCTGAGTAACAAAGGCGCTAAAAGCTCCCTCCAGCTCCTTTCATTCACTAAAGTCGAGCAGTTTGCGTGACTTTCTGCAGATGCAAACGAACAGACTCTGAAGACACAAACGTGAGCACTTTCTTATCGCTACACGACACGACGGCGGTCCTGAGTGTTATCGCTAGCTAACCTGACTAGCATTACATTTCTCTAAGCTTCAGGACTGGCTAACATTACAGTCCGTTCAGAACGCCAAATGGAAAACACGCTCTCGTGCATCTTAACGTGTCTGTCTTACCTCGGGAGTTTTCTCGGAGGGAAAAACGCAGGCTATCGTTTGCTCGATGAGTCAGATCTCCGGTCGGGATGTCCGAGACAGGATCAACAGAGCGAGACATAACGGTTAAACTTCTGGATTTTTATTTGAAATGAAAGCCCATTTGATTGGAGAACGGAGAAATATTTAGTGCAAGTGAAAAAACTGACAAAAAATGTACAGTAAAGTATATATATATATTTTGTTACTATACACTCTTAAAAATAAAAGTTCCAATTAGAACCGATAAGTTTTTAAAAATAAATAAATAAATAAATAAATATATAAAGCTGCACATTTAGTTTGAAAGCTATTTTAAACGTTCTATCAAGAGCTCTACCACGCCGTGTCACTCGCTCTATCTATCAATAAAGGGCGACCACGTAGAACCTGTTTAGGAGGTCTAAGAACCCTTAATTATGCAAGGAAGCTCTAAAGAACTCTTCAAGAACCCAACAGTCCAAAGACAGTTCAGCTGAGCAGGTTTTTTAGGTGTTTAGAAGGAAACATTACCAATAATTCGAAGTTTGTAATTTGCCACACACACACACACACATCCAAACCCACTACCCCACCCCCCCCCCCCCACCATATTATCCTACATACAGTATGCATTCAATATATTTCATATTCTGCTTCACACAGTATGCACGACTCATTCAAGATCGCAGAAGTCAGCAATGCAAACACACTCCAACTCCCATCGTCCTTTGCTTCAGAAAGCGAGGAAGTGAAAGTGTGTTCTCTTGGCCAATGACAGCTGGAACAACCTATCTGGTTCAGACCTCGAGATTTCGAAAGCTTTCTGACTTGTGGTGAGAGCACACAAACGGGAATACACACTGAAGGAAGACAGTCACACAGTCAAACACTCACATACACACACACACACACACACACACACACACACGGATCTGAAGCTTGAGGAGAGACACACGATCACAATGGGTATGTCTGTTTTTACTTTTACTGTAAGTGGATCATTATGTAATTAGTTATTCATAGATAGTAGTGAAGTGACTTTTCATTCATTTTATTCATTTATGACAACCTGAACATACTCTAATAATAATAATAATAATAATAATAATAATAATAATAATAAACTTATCATGCATGTGCTCTACATTCTGCTGTATGTGTTCAAGTAATAAAAATCAAATGATTAAAAAGTCATATAAGAGAATTCACAAGGATCAGATAAAGAGAAGTAAATGTGCGAATATAAATAAGTGTAAGGAGATAATATTATACATGTACTGAAATAGAATAAAATAAATACCAAACGAGAGGATGTTAAGTTTAAGATGACGTTTATAGTCGTATAACCCAGTGCAGTCCTTTTAAAACACTTGAAAGATATTATAAATAATTCAAATCGTAAGGGGTATATAGGGGTATTATTTAAACAGTCTCTTCTATGTATACACACAGTAAGATATATTAATGGTAATAGTTCAGATTAGAAATCGATACAACGATGAACAATTTTTCCTAGCTTGTTTTTTTTTGTTGTTGTTTTTTTTGTTTTTTCGAAAATGGCATCTAGCATGAGAACGAGCGTTTCTGGATCTGTTCGTAATCTGACGCGGTGTCTGTATGTGATGTTAAACGTGTTAACGATAAGAACTGGGTTTTAGGAAGTGCACGCATGCTGTGTGAAATCCTCAGACGATATAAGGTGGGGTACGGTGAGATAAAGAGCCCGAGGTTGTGCCGCGTAGCGTATGAACTCTATATGATATTTGTGTCTGTAGGTAGAAGTCAGGAAGTGGTTGAGGGAAACAGAAACAAAGTACAGTAGTGCTGCGAGCATAAAATCCCTCATCTGATTAATTCACTGCTTGCACGGTATCGTACGAAGCTTATCGGGAGAGATCGGCGTTTATAGGCCAGGCGGTAATCGATATTTTTTGTAAATAATAATAAAAAAAAAACAACAAGCTAATAATCTCAGACCAGTTGTATCAGCACGGTTCATCGGCACATTAGATAAGTAGAAAGTTGACAGTTATATATGTTATATATATATATATATATATATATATGGTGGCATGTTTGTTGGTGCCAAATGGGCTGGTTTGAGTATTTCCGAAACTGCCGATCTCCTAGGATTTTCACACACGGAACAGTCTGAAAAAATATAAATAAAAACGAGAGGGCGAGAGAGAGAGGTCAGAGGTTAATGGACGGACCGGTTCGAAGTGACAGGAAGGCTTGTGCAGCTCAGGTAATCATTCTTTACAGCCGTGGTGAGCCGAAAAGCATCTCGGATCAGCTACAAGAGCAGCCAAGAACAGGAATCTGATCCTGTTGGCAAACTGGGCGGGTGAAGACAGGACAAACATCGCCTGGTCTTCTTAAAATGTCCTCCTCTTTGTGTCCCTGACTGGGTTTATATGCGGGAACTCGAGACATCCCAGATGAGCAGTTTCTGAAACCATTTTTCTCCGTTGTATCTGCATGATTTGATGCATCACGCTGCTGCAGCGACACGACCGGCTGATTGGATCATTGTGTAAACCTGTGACCTCTACCACACGCATACAGTACAGTGTATAGTCACGGATTCTCACTATATGCGCTGGGATAAACGTGTGATCGGATACCTGCGACGGACGACTGGGATTAGTTAACGTTACGGACGTTAGAATCACATGAATCGGTTCCGTGATCGATTCTGACGGAAAAATTACTCCAGAGAGACGTAAGAGTGGGACTTGAAGCAGAACTAGCGGTAAAATTGCTGCATGTGAAATGGTAAACTCGTGGCCCGACGGTGTCTCTCAGACAGGCCTGGGTTTGAACTCACAACCTTATGGTCACGTCATTCGAATGACTTGATGATTCAGTGTCATTTCACAACGATTCAGCGAATAGAGGTTTCCGTATAAAATGACCATAAGCGACAAAAAAAGCGCATGAAAATCATAACCGTTTACATAATTTTGGTGTGTACGTGCCCCTGTTTGCCCCATGCATCTGTGGCAATGCAAACGAAATGCAGAAGTCAAATAATTAAGAGACCGCCGCAGTACAGGAAGTGTGTAATCTCGAAAGCGCAGAGTCCTCTGATATGTGTGGAAAGGAGCGGTGAAGTGAGGAAGGGGATGTTGGGTAGGGTGCAGGCCACAGCCAGTCTATAAATCGACACAAAAGCTTTTTGCAAATAAAGAAACACACACACACACACACACACTGATACACACGATGAAACACACAGTGACACACACGCACACACACTTTCTTCACATTGTGCTGACATTTTGACCACTGTAAGTCTTGCCAAGTCACATGACAGCACAAATGTACCAGTTCATCGGTGTGTAGTGTCCTGTTACCACCACGACGTTGATTCATTTTCTATAACCGCACACCCTGACGCAATTTATTCCTCTTATACCGCAGCAACTCATCACAGAGGGCATGTATTAAAAATAAATTCAACACCTTCTGACCAAACAGAGTTGTGAATTCAGCAGTGCTATAATGAACAATACGCAAGTGTGAAGAAAGCGCTAAACTATAGCGGCGTCACTCTTAAGCTTAAGGTTTCCATATACATATATATATATATATATATATAAATATATATATAAAAGAAAAAAGAAAAACGTCACACTTATTCCGACTATAGCAAATGATTCAAACGACTGCGATTTCAGATTCCCGTATCAGAGCACATCGTCATTATAGTGGTATATTTCTTGTTCCCCGCCCACTTCACTGTTGTTAATAGTGATAAATGTACAGAAACGTTTTGAGTAATAAAATGCTCTACAGTATATACACTACACGCACGACAAACCGTATGGAAATCCCCGGGCCGTGTTTGTGCAGTAATATTTTATATTAGATTGAGGCATCATGAAGCTGTGGTTTATACACACAGACAGGAAGCAAGGTTTGTAAGCATGCGGTTTCATATTAGAACAGTTCTCTCTCTCTCTCTCTCTCTCTCTCACACACACACACACACACACACACACACACGCACATGCACTTGTTATTTCAGTCTTTTTTTTTCTCTCTCTCTATCTCTCTTAAGTATTTCTGGAAGTAAGCGTCAACAGTTTTGCACCCTACATCTACAACTAAGATCTAAGATTGCATGGGCGTTTAATCAGAACACAGATGTCAGAGGATGTTCCTTCTTGATCACAACCAGCAAAAATAGTCATATCGTATCTGTTACCATATCAATACTGATCAAAATGTAAAGTGATATTGGGATTAAAGTTCTTCACCGTATACCCTTTCTTCTTCTTCTTCTTCTTCTTCTTCTTCTTCTTCTTCAGAAGCTGAGAGGGTTCATTTCGTTCTTTTCACTATCTTGCTGTTGATTTTTCTGTTGAGGTCTGTTTATTATGCAGTTTGACCTTTGTTTATTTATTTATTTATTTATTTATTTATTTAGGTCTCGATTCAGGATAGATTTCATTTCGGGCATTTTTGGAATTCAGCATATATTTGGAATTGTAAATAAATAGCTACCTATGATATGACACTAGGAAGTGGTAGCTTCAGTGGTTCTGGAGTTCAGAGTTCAAATCCCAGACTGAAGCTGGATCCTTGAGTGAGGCCCTTAACCCTGAGCTGTATAAGTAAGATCAGTCTAATATGTAGTGTCCTTTCACTTCTGTGCTTGAAGTCACTCAGGATAAGGGCGTCTGGCCAAATCCTGTAAATATAAACTATATGTCGACTCATAACGCATGGAGGGGGGTGCAAACTTCTACACTTTGAAAGATAATAATTGTAGAACGGCCTGCCAGACGAAACTCGTTTTACTTTAAAGCCCCGATGTATCAGTTTGTAACGGGGTCTTTATTAATAACAGAATCGCTTTTACAGGAAACGGAAAGCGTTTGAACTTTTTCCTTCTGCTTCTTCTTCTTCTTCTTTTTTTTTTCTTTTTCAAAGCCATAAATGACCTTTTTAAGTTCCAAAGGTGCAACGAATTAGCCAACAATTTTACAACGAATACGCCTTTAAAGTGTAAATTATATATATATATATATATATATATATGCACATATTGTAGCCTGAAGTTACATCCTGTAGACTGGCATTTTTTTTTTTTTTTTTTTTTTTAAGCTTCAAGAAATCAGAGAGGATTTAATGGGTTTGAAAACGAGAGCAAAAAAAAAAAAAAAAAAAAAAAAGAGTTCAATTTGAAGTCTAGATCTAACAGGAAATGGCTGAGGTCCTGATCTCTATAATGATATCTTTGTAGCACAAAGCATATATTTGTATGTAAAGACACACACACACACACACACACACACACACACACATATATATATATATATATATATATATATATATATATACACTGTAAAACCGGGTAGTTCATTTAACTCCAAAAATTTGAGGAAACTAATTGCCTCAAAATTTTTACGTTGATAAATCAATTTCTTTAAAAGCCAAATACACTTAAATAGAATAAAAATTTACAAAAAAAAAAAAACTTTGTAATTTAAAATAAATTTATGTTATGTTTAAGTGTATTTGGCTTAAGGAGATTGATTTATCAGCTTTCGAGGTAATTAGTTTCCTAGTTAAATGAACTTACCGGGTTTTACAGTGTATACATGAGAGTCTAGACACAGTATCGAGTCGAATCTATCTGATCTTTATTTGGCTCGGATTGTGTCTACTTTGTAATGAATTGCCCTTTAGTATTTGTTTGTTTGCGCTGTAAACTGTACCAAAGCATTAATTAAAGCGTAACACACTCTGTGACACGCTCCCTCGGGTGTTATTTATCCGAGACGCGTCAGAGAAGGTTGAAAGAACGGAACAGCTTCGTTGCAAAAGCGGCGTTTGTTTGTACAGCATTCGAATCACCGCAGTGCTTTTCAAAGCACACTGTAGATTTGTGTGTTTGCTGCTTGTGGTTTTACTGAAGACGTATGCTCGAGCGCTTGTGTGTGTGTGTGTGTGTGTGTGTGTGTAAAATGCATGTGTAAAGTGGAACACAATCACAAACAAGATCAAGCCGCTAAAAACAACAACAGCGGTGTGTATTTCTGTCCTTGTTGCCTTTTGTATGTGCGTCTCGATATGACCTGTAAGAAAAACATGCCTCTATTTTCAGTGTCGGAGCCTCGTGGAGACGCGAGCGGTGAAGAGGAACACATAGATGTTTGCGAGGAGGAACAGACAGAGGAGAAGATTCCACCAAAGCAGGTAGGACCGTCATGACCGAGTCGCTGTTTATAAGGTCCTGTCTGTTTTATGGCGTGGACCGAGTAGAGGACGGACGCTGACGTGTGCGTCGTGCAGTGATGGGAAAATCATCAACGACGGGGGTGGTGTAATAAAGCGGAGATACTCTTACGGCGTACAGGTGGATTATTTTCCCATGACGGCGCGTCCCGAAGTCTTTCATTCCCCTCGTCAACCTCGGCACGTCGTGATTTCACCCGTTTATAGAACATCCACGAAACTACTTCCTGTTCTCGCGTACGTTAGAGCAGCTACACGTCGTATGAACACTCCTTCCTTTTTTTTTCCCCTTAAAGTAAGCGCAAACGCCTCTGTCCTGAGCATGCCAGAGTTACAGCTTTACCTACACTCATGTCTAAAAAATAAAAAATAAAAGGTTCCAATTACAACCAGAAAAGGTTTCTCAGCCTGATGACCTCGTACTCTCGAGTTCTTTAGAGAACCGTCTATTTGCCGGTGCTTTAATGAGGAAAAACATACAAAAAAATAACAAAACCCTTCGTTAGCGCTTTAAGGAAGGAAAGTAAGGTTCTTAAGAGTGACATCAGGAGAACCTTCTTACAGATCCAGTCTCACAAAGAACCTTCTAGGGTTCACTTTAACCTGTTAAGGGATGATACCTTGAAGAACCAGTATACTGCTCTGAAGAACTTCTTTAATCTCCAGAGAACCATAGAGCTCACGTCAAGAAGAGTATACAATGAGAAATGGTTCTTGACAAGAAGAAGAAGGTTCTTCGCGGTTCCTACGTTGCTGCAAACCACTGAAGGACCTTTATTTTTTAAGAAAGACTCCTTAGTGTTTTAGAGAAAATGAACGAGAAGGAAGAATTCGGTACTAAACAGAGCGTGACGGTTGTGATTCTAGGTCACACTGACTGAGTTAGAGTTTCCAACATATTCACAAAAACCGGGATGACTGTCAACCTGCATAAATGGAGGCATTCGCAATCGGCACATGTTCAAAGGGCTGCTATGAGTCAGTCGCAATTTTTCCCCTATTTCTCGTCTTGTACGTCTTTTAAACTGACGTCTTCGTGTGTGCGTGTGTGTGTGTGTGTGTGTGTGTGTGTGTGTGTGTGTGTTCAGATAGGTCAACACTCATCAGTGTCTTAGTATGATTATGCCTGTGCTGACACTGTGAGTTTCAACATGCCTGGTCTTGCTGTTTAGAAGCTCAGAGCGTGAATTTCCTCTCGCTTGTGACCTGATTCGTCGTTCCGTTAAACAATAGTTCCCCCTTATCTGGAATTTTGTGAATGCAAATCCCATCATTTCCAGAAACACTGCTGGCCAACTCAGACAAACCATTGAACCCGTTCAACTCATTGTGTATTATTATTATTATTATTATTATTATTATTATTATTACACTAATCACGCTTTGTGATTAAGGACGCCAGAGTGACTGACGGTAACATTTAAACATGAACAAATCTTCACCGTGTAAAACCGTGTCGCTACGTGGCAGCCATCTTGGACAACCGCGATAACCGATTTCTCTGTATAGAGTGACGTATTTTTGTAGACCAACCCGGAAGTCAGCATCATCCTGGTTCCTTCGACAAAAAAAAAGGGTTTTTCCCATCGGGGTTTGGATTATCGCAGAAAAAATTCACGACTCTTACGCAGTTCGTCCGTCGAGATCATCTTCACAAACGAACGCTGTATGGATTTTCGATCCTAAATGCGATCGCCGGGAGTAAGACGCTAAAGCCGGGCTGTAAACGAACCACACGACCGACGGTCGCACGGCTTCAACGTCACAACCGCTACGACTCTTTCGATCTTTATTTTAAAAAAAAACACTACAATTGGAAAATACTATCGACTGATAAATCTACAAGTCGGAGCGTTTGAGTTGGAATAGTTCACAAGAGCGTGAGTATAAACACAACGCGGGTGTAGTCGAGGAGTTTTCCCGGTTCGGCGTGATGACGTTTATCGTCCCCGACAACCTCCGTAGTCCCACCTGTTAGCAACCGTCTCTTTCAGTACACGTAAAAAGCGTAACGGAATCCCCAGTGAGGTATTACTGACGTATATCACACCGTAGATATGAAAATATACACGATGGAACCGGACGTGCTCAAACGCTAACTCGTTTCCGGGTTTTTTTTAACGACTCGTTCCTGCAGCACTCTTTGGTTATTTATCACTCCATCCCCTAAGCCCCGCCTCCCAATTTTTCAAGTGCACCACAGAGCTGGACGTGATATAACTATGGTGTCTTGCTGCTATTTTGTAAAGTTACACAGCTGTTCGAAGCATGTTCTGTATATATGAAGACACTGTATGGGCATCGTATTTTTATTTACGGAAAATATATATTTTTTCAGCTAGCTACAAAAAACAAACCTCGAATAACACCGATACGATGGCGGTGGAAATGAAGTTTTTCCGTCAAGCCATGTCCCTTTAACTCTTAGAGCAGTGCTTGTACTGTGACTCACTTGGGAATGAAGTAACATTTCATTTCGCGTGTGTAATAGTTTTGCGTCAGATTTCGGAAGCTGCACATTTCCAGTGGCGAGAGCTGCCCTTACATTCGCGGGACCGACTTTCGTTCTGAGACGTTATTGACGCGGCCCACGCGCGGGGGACAGGCGTCTTTTTCGACAATTTGAAATAAGGTGGAAATTTAAGACGAGCTTGCTTACGGCAAGTTTGTCGTTTCGGGGTTTGTTTTTAGTCGCGGTTTTGTTCGATGGGGTGGGAGTGTGTGTGTGTGTGTGGGGGGGGGTGGTGGAGCGGCAGTCGGACAACAAGCTGCTTCCTGTTTGAAACCGGAATGTCGCATTCAACAGCTTTGTGGTCTGAAATATCATATCAACGAAATACCTTCTCTCGAGCTCGAAGCGTCTGGAGGAAATAGTGAAGTGTAAAATTGTCGGTTCAATTCTGCAACTCTGGTTTTGACTTATATACAGATTTTTCTTCGTATTGCAGAAGTTCCCAGATTCGATTAGCGTTGCAGATTCCAAGAATAATTAAAAAAAAAAGCTTCTTTCTTCGAAACTGGGTTTTGTCAATTTCACAGGAAGTGTTTGTGCAGCCGGCAGACTCTTTCGCTGAGGGTGAAATTTCACTGAAGATGAGCCAAATCTGGCCTGCAGCTTACGTGCTGACAGCGACGCTATCGTTTAAGAAAAGAAAAGAAAGAAATAGTTTGCATAAAGGACGGTGTGATACTTTTGACTCATTTAGGGTTACCCCTTTGTGGCCCACATTTGCAATATTATCCCCTTGACAGAACACAGAACTGGTTTCGGCTTCGTCTTCCAAGTGACTCATTTCGCAAACCAAAAGAAGGGACCCACATCTTCAATATTACTCAGCCGCAGTAGCAGCCACCTCAATGCTGACGATGTTAGTCATTTCAGAGGTCTGCTTCTGGGAAGCTGTGATCTCTCTGAGGAACTTCAATTCACTCTGAAACCCTAAGAGTGAACTTTATTTACTCGAGCCCCCCCCCCGGACGACCGCTGCAGACGTCAAACGGAAAGTCGAGGGTTTACCGTACAGCCACTCGTGTCCGCTGAGCTGGTGGTGGAGTGGATTTACAAACAAAAAAAACCCATTTCGCAATATATTAGACGTGTCGATTGAAATTCCCTTCGAGGAACAATTTATAAACACGAATGACTTTTTCACTCGTGGCCACTTTAGTGTTTTTACCACGCTGACATGACTGCGAGCTCCGACATCCCAAAAGGCGCTCTGATGGATTCTGGTCTGGTGTCGCGATCACGAATCCTCGTGACGTCGTCAGCAGTAGTCAGCAACAGTACCCAGATAGTAGCATTCGAATGACGCTTCTTTGGTATTAATGGTTCCAAAGTGTGTCAGGAAAACATTCCCCACAGCATCATACCACCTCCACCAGCCTGACCTGTTCTCACCTTACAACCTGCTCCAGAGATCGAGATTCATCCGATCGGACGAGGTGTGATCCAGGAAGAAGCTTCCGGAACCTATTAGACACAACCGAACAGTGCTCCGAAGCACTTCACGTAATACGGTAGTGCTGAATGCTGACATATAGAGCGAGAAGATCTAGAACTCTACGTCTTACAGATGTACATAATGCCCTTTAAATAACGTAACTTTTAACAAATTTTAACAAATTAAAACGAGACTCGCCTACCCTACTGACAATCACAAAACGTCTAATGTTTTCCACTACAAAGACCATTACAAACCCTTAGCTGCCATTAAAGCCACTACCATTAACATTACTGATCCTACTAGATATAACATGCCACCAATAGAAGGCAACAAATTACCAGTAGAGGGAGCATTAGAGTTTTCATTAAAACCAATACAACTCCTATTATAGCCATTAAAAGGGTTTCTATTGGGTTTTTTTCTCACAGGGTAATTTATCCCAATTAGTCCACGACGCAGTCATGTGACTTACAGTCTCTTAGGAACGTCGTGATTTGCTCTGCTCGTCTGTGACACTTCGGAAAGCCAAGATCACACATCCTGCTCAGCTGGAGTAGTTCCTTCATGAGCGATGGGCCATTTTTTGCCGTCTTTTTCAGCCCCGTCACTTTTGTTGACTTCTTTAAGCAAACAAACAAACAAACAACAACAACAACAACAGCGGCGGCGTCGTTCTTTTCTGTAAATCCATGCGGCGTGAGTAGATGTGACTCGGGTTACGAGTTACCTTCATGGGAATGATTGGATTTTCGGAAGGAAGGCCACACATAAAGAAGGATCAGTCATTAAAGTTATTCTATCTATCTATCTATCTATCTAAAAAAAAAAAGAAAGATATTTTTAACGGTGCAAAATGTCACCATCAGACTTACAGTATGTTATCCTTTATGTCCTACAATTAAAGTATTCACACACACACACTCACACACACACTTGACAGATTTACATTCTGCTTCTGCTCTACTCAGAAATCCTTCAAACGTCAGTCCCATCTCTAGTGAGTCACTTTTTAAAGGATTTTTTTTTAAAAAAACAACACTTTTTACTCTCTTTTTCCACTCTGTACTTTTTTTGCTCATGTGTCATGTCACGCAACTCCTCGTCTGAATAATATCAGGTGAATTCTGGAGCGAACAATCTCTTACTGCCACATCGACCACAATTCTTTCCTCACTTCATAAAAACTCTGCAGAACGGTTGAGCGTGTGATTGATCCTGTGACAGTTGGTGGGTGCTTGTGCTGCCCTGGTGTTTTTCATTTCCTGCTTTGCGGCCTGCGTCTCACTAAAGTCTCATTGTCTTCGCTCTTTATTTATTCGGGTTGCCACTTTAGCACACTTCCACTTTTGGCTACACCACACTAGACAATCTGGCATATTTTTTCGCTGATATTTAGCTACCACCTCTTTTTTTTCTTTCTTCTTTTTTGTGCCCTTACAGTTAGGTATTCGCTCATGTTCTATGGGAAAGGAACTGTTTGTAGTGAAACCTTTTTCCCACGCATTAGAACAGACAGTTAATGATGTGTAAGTTCATTTGGACTATAGAATAATTTGAGTCAGTAAATACCATGCTTCTGTCACTCACACATTTGAGTATTCACACATGAACAATCATGCACTAGCACTTCTGCTGGGGGTTTTTTTGTTTTAAATTTTTTTTTTTTTTAATTTTCTGTGCGCACATTTTCCGATCACGCTGCTACTTTCATTTTGCACTATGCATTCATGTCATGTATGTGCACATCGTGTTGCCACCGTTCAATCCGTATACTCGTCAAATCGGCACTTTATTTATTTCTCTCCCTGACTATTCGTATTCTTACGTTCATGCCGCTGTAACGCTTTGATTTCCTCACGAGAATTGAATACAAGTTTGTCTTATCATTTAAAAAAAAATTTTTTTTTAAATTCTTTAATGTTTAATTATTATTTTTTTTAAATCTCTCAGGATACTCTGGTCTGCGAAGGTACAGTTTAATTCTAAACACGATGACGGTTGAATTTCAGATCATTTCAGGCGTATTTCTTCCTCTGTTTTCCCCCGTTGCGACACACAGCAATACGTGAAAACGTAATATGCGTAATATTTTGAAAAGTTTTTGTTTTTTTTGTTGGTTTTGCCCAGAATTTGTATGTTAAAGCTGTAAAAAACGACAATGTTTGATCCTGAGCTCAGGTTACTGTCTGTCACATGTTCTCCCCGTGTCCATGTGGGGACCTCTGGGTTCTCCGGTTTCCTCCCACATCCAACAAAACATGCCAGTAGGTGGATTGACTAAGATAAAGTCCCCCTAGGTGTGTGTGTGTGTGTGTGTGTGTGCGCACACTGGGGTCCACCCATCCAATATGTATTCCTGCCTCATGCCCGGTGTTCCCGGGATCGGCTCCGGATCCACAGTGACCCTGACCAGGATACAGCGGTGACTGAAACCGAGTGAGTCAGCTCTAGGCGGTTCCAGATGGCGATAATTCGCACTGACCGGCCTTTAACACTCTTCAAATGTGAAGATTGCACCGTTGACGTCAAAGTTTCATCATTCTAGCAATTTCCCATTTTCACCAGCGTTTCCTTCTGACCTCTCCGTGTTCTAGTTACGATACACGTATAGAGCAATCCTCGGGCGTGTTATTGAGTCCTTACTGCATCAGCTGTTTCTCTATAGGAAGTAAAGCACGTCATTTAGGACATTGTTATTATTACTGCTCGTGATATTTCCGAATAGACCTAGTTGGTCCAAGATATACATATTAATAATGTATGTATATACGGTATAAAATATACACATTAGTAATTTAAACCACAGCGGCCCTAAAGCGGGGGATAAAATACGGACCATGAATCATGTGTAACAAAATCACATGTGAAAATATACGAATCGAGGTCAAAGTAAACGAATAACGTGTAAAAAAAAAAGGACATGTGACAATAAATGAATCATGTGTAAAAAAAAAAAAGAAAAGAAAAAGAAATCATGTAAAAACCAAGGAATCATGTGTAAAAATTCACATACGGAATTACAGGAATCGTTTGAAAGAGTCACCTGTGGAAATAAAGGAATCACGTGCAAGAGTCACTTGTGAAAATATACGAATCGTGTAAAAATTCACATACGGAATTAAAGGAACCGTTTGAAAGTCACTTGTGAATATCACGGACTCGTGTGCAAGAGTCACCTGTGAAATAAACGGATCGTGTTTAAAATAAAATCTCATAAGAATATAGGCCTAAATGAATCGTGTGCAAGAGTCACTTGTGTAAATAAATGAATCATGGGTAAACATTCACATACGAAATGAAAGGAGTCGTGTGCAAGAGTCGCCTGTAAAATAAACGAATCATGTTTAAAATAAAGTCTCATGTGAACATAAAAGAATCATTTGCAAGAGTCACCTGTAAAATAAACGAATCATGTTTAAAATAAAGTCTCATGTGAACATAAAAGAATCATTTGCAAGAGTCACCTGTAAAATAAACGAATCAAATGAATCACGAGAGTCACCTGTGAATGTAAAGGAACTGTGTGTTATAAATGAAGTGAAAATAAATGAATCTTGTGCAAAATAAATCACACGTGGAAGAGTACAAACACGCGCCCTACATGTATAACGTCAAAGTCCGAAGAGTCTAAATTTCACCTTTGAATAATGTGATAATTCACGTGATTCAAATAATTTACTGAGAAGAGAAGTCAAAGAATGTGGTGAACACATCTCGCACTCAGTACACACCTGTGCAAATGAATTCACACTTTAATATTAAGGTGAAAACAAAGTGACTGGTGGCAAATCTACTTTCACACCTCGTCCTTAGACACTACATCCCATCTTTAATTCAGGACGCACTTTTAGACTTACAGTGTGTGCGTGTTACAGTAAGTGTGTGATGAGTTTCTCATGGTATGTGTGTGTGTGTGTGTGTGTGTTACTGATGAGAGTGAGAGTGCAGCCTGGGGCAGATGCCTCTGTGTGTGTGTGTGCGTGTGTGTGAAACCCCCGATGTGTTTCGCTTCAAACAGGATGACAGCTTACGTGTTCAAAGCGGTGACAAAAAAAGAAGAAGAAGCAGAAAAAAAAAAAAAGAAAAAAAAAGCACACATTCTCAGTTTTACTATGAATCGTCCCGGAAGGAGGTGATATGAACCCACATTCACCTGAAATTTGAGGAGATGATGAGAAAGTGAATCAGATCGGGGTTTTTTTTTTTTCTTAATGTGAAAATTTTGTTTATATGAAAGTGAAATTTAAAGCCATTGAATCAATCAGAAGCAAAAAAAAAAAAAGAGAAGTGCCTTCCTGTAAATGGAAATAGAAAGAAAATCTCTCACTTTAATAGGAATTTTAGGGGGTTATTGTTTATCGGAGATGCCGTAATTCCAACATTTCCATAATTCCCCTGGAATTTGAGTATTTAACGCAGCACTGTGTCTTTTTTTGATTTTTATTTTAATAGTTCAAACGAGAAATGCCGAGTTCAGAACTGACCAATGGGAGCGCAGAGGAGTCCAAGCCTGGCCAATCAGAGAGCGAGGAGAGGGCGTTTGTGATGAACCTGTACCAGTTTATGAAGGAAAGAGGCACGCCTATTGAGAGAATACCTCACCTCGGCTTTAAACAGAGTGAGTAAACAAATATTTCAGCTTCAAATGCAAGACTTACTGAAAGTCACATTGGGCAAAACCTTTAAAGGTGCAGTCAGTGTTTAAAAATAAATAAATAAATACATTTTTGTAAAGAAAGGAGACTGGAAGACCACCACCAACTAATCAGACAGGGACTCGTCTTGCGATCATTTTTTTGGGGGGGCAGGGGGAGGGGCGTGGCTTTGGATGAATATGTTTTGTTTTTGTCTTTCAGTAGCTACACTGCTACCAGAAAAAGTTCCTACACCCCTGCTCGTAGACGACCTTAAAAAAAAAATTCTGCTATTTTACTCTAGATTAACAGTGAACACCATGACATAAGACGTTTGGGTTTATTCCATGACCAAGAGACGTGTTAGACAAATCAGAACTAGTTGATCTGTTCTTTAATACTTGGCAGCATTCCTTCTCAACCAGCTTCATGAGGAGCTTCACCCAGGAGATCACTGACTACACCTTTAAACCTAAAACTCTGTTCTGTCCTGCACGTACAGACGTAGCGACAAGATTCATCTGCCTCAGCCTCAAGTCGCAGACTGTTATAGAAATCAAAAAGATTTATTTTTTTTTTTTGGGGGGGGGGGGCGCTAGGGGGGGTGTCTTGTACAGTGTGACAGGTAATAATCTTTAAAACAAACAAACAAAAACAAGCCCAGCTAAAAGCAGAGCAAAACCAGAATAAAACCAGCTTCACCTAACGCCCATTGAGATCCTGATGATCTTTTGTGCACTTTTCTGGCCACGAGCTTCAGAATCCTAAAGATTCTGCAATATAACTGTTTTCTTCACACGTGCTGTATGCACACCAGGGTTGTTGTTTTGTTTTTTTTTGTTTTTTTTTACTCTTTTCGGAGCATTGTAGTGCCACTGGATTGCAAAAAGTTCAAAACTTTTACATGTTATACTTCTGCCGGTCTGCTGATGGCCTCCGAAAAAAAAAAAAAAGAGTGTGTGATTTGTCCGTCAGACGCTTCTTCCTGTTAGAGAAGGCGCTTCTTGCCCACGTTTACTGATGAAAAGGTACCGGACTCTTGCGTCTTAAAACAGTATGTCCCCGAAACCATTTCAGACAGACACTCTGATATAAACGTGTCTACATTTCAGCATGGTCAGTTGGAGAATCATGTGGAATATGTTATTACCGTTACATCATGTTGTCCGTCAGGTCAGTAGGCGTGGCCAAAAGTTTGCACGTGAGATAGTATTACTGAGGTAAACGACATGATTTAGACGTTGCAGGTTTCCCAACGTTAAACTGGTAGCTATGGGCTTACCTTCCTCGCTAACATACAGTACGTCTTGGCTGCTTCATGACATCTTGGGTCAATTTTTATTTTATTTATTTATTGATTGATTGATTTTACTGATGGGAGAAAAAAAAAAATCGTTAGAACTTTTCAGCAAATTTTCACAGAGGGTGCATGTTTAAAACGTTCTGTGTTTTTCAGTTAACCTGTGGAAAATCTACAAGGCTGTGGAGATACTTGGAGGCTATGAGTCGGTAGGTTTGCATGCAAACACACACACACACACACACACACACACACACACACACGCACACACCTACCAGCCTCCATCTGCTGCACCATGAAGGGTCATAAATAGCTCTCGCAGTTTGCCTGCTAACTGAACATCTCATAGCGTCTGGCCAGCTCTTCTTTTTTATTTATTTTTGTTTGCGTCCATCAATTGACTGAGCCTCTCGCTCTGTGTCTGGAGTGGAAACTCAAGCTTGTCCTGAGCTCATTTTGAAAGCAGTGGCCGTTAAAACCACAACGAGAGCTCGAGGAGGGGGGTCCAACTTCCCTCCTCAGACATCCTGAAGCTTCGCGCTTTGCAAGACCCTCTGCCCACCTGTGCTTTTTTTTTTTTTTTTTTTGCAGCGCTCACCCAGAAAGTTTCCACTCGCTCGAGTGTGCGTGGTTAGAGCAGGTCTCACCGCTCTATCCACCTCTACTTTTTGGCCGAAAAGGTCTGAGGACGTGAACGCGAGAACCGACGTGCCTTATTTTCTGAGAATAAAAGAAAAGCTTTAAAATCCGCACTTCAGTGAAAGTACACTCAAAACACACAGATGTGTGAGAAAAGTTGTCAAACAGGATCGATCGTAGCGTTATGACTCACGAGACTCAGATTAGCTTAGATAATCACACAGATATTGTTACTCATAAAACACCACGACACCATCACACAATTAGTCACTGAATCACATACGCGTTAAATCGACCGCTTACTAATCGCAATACCGAGAGAGTTCCAGTAAAAACTGAAACGTTTCATTTACACCACAGCGCTGCTGAATTCTGCGCTCTGATTGGTCGGACGTTTCCTCTCTTTAGAGGAAGCAGCTCTGACAGTACTGAGTTGCCTATAACTAACACGTTATCGTTTCTATAGTAACGGCTCGTGTAGTTCGCGCGCTCATCACGACCGATTCGAGAGATCGCTGATACGGTGAAACTTTCTTTAAGGAGACGTTTATTCGACGTTTAAGGAAGGAGTCTGCGGCGTCGGAGCTTTGGGACAGTCCGAGGTAGAGCTGTAACTTTCCGACGTCTTCGGGAGAGAAGGAGCGACCGTTAGAAGACGCGGACTAGCTCGTTTCGCGGATGTCCGGCGACGTCGAACGTAACCGTAAAAGGATAAAAAGAAACACACTTGTACAAGAGTGACAGTTGTAGTCGTTGGTTGTGGTGTAAGAGGAATAAAGCACTTAGGGGTGTGCTGTTGTGGGAAAATAATCAACGTCGGGGTTGTAACAGTAACTCCGCTTCATCACACCGGTCCGTCGTTGATTATTTTTCGATAACAGCATGACACGGTGTGTTTTATTCCTTACAGGTGTCACGTTCCTTCTTCTATGCTCGGAGGTTGTGCGTAGAGGTTCTTACTGTGTGTGTGTGTGTGTGTGTGTTACCAGGTGACGACCCGGCGCTTGTGGAAGAACGTGTATGATGAGCTGGGCGGTAGTCCGGGCAGCACCAGCGCCGCCACCTGCACTCGCAGACATTACGAAAGGTAAAATCCAAAACTCGAACACAAATTAAACCACACGAAATATTACTGATCCAATTAGCCGCCGCCGTCGTCGTCGTCACCCTGCACCCACTCGCTGTGATGTCATCGGAAGATTCAATGATTCACGACGTCATTGTCGAATGAAATTGAATTCTTACTCCTTCCGCCCAGCAGAAATACTATAAGGGTGTTATAAACTAGCTAAAAATCCGACCGTGACCGGATCGCTTTTCGAAAGCTGAACTCTCCAGTCTAAATCACCGCGGTAACGTGATCCCGGTCGCTCGGTCGTCCGTGAAGAGTTTCAGAAACCCAGAAAGCTGGTGCTGGGATTTTATAAGCAGGGCTTTTAACCATCGACCCTGTTGTCACGGTTGTGTCTCTCCTTTCTCTCGGCAGGTTAGTTCTACCTTACGAAAGGCATCGGAGGGGAGAGGAAGACAAGCCACTTCCTCCATCGAAACCTCGTAAACAGTACAAGAGGAGCGAGGAGGGCAAGGGCAAATCCGAGAGCAAGAAAAGACGGAGGACGGACGGAGACGACCCAGAGGTAAAATTTAAAATAAAATGAAAACACATATCGCAAAGCAGCGTTCGGTTCTCATCCGCATTCCGGGGTTCTATCAACAATAAAAGAGCAAACGTGGTTTCAAGATCAAAATCTTTCGCCTCAGTCCTTGAAACCAGTCTGGCAAATTCCTCCGTTTTATAATAATTACCATTATTTGTTTTTTTCTTTGCTTCTTCTCTTAATCCTAACATCCTATTTATACCACAGCTCTCTTTGCACATCTGATGCTAGAGCGCAACTTTTTCTTCTTCTCCTCAATAAAATGTCTCAGCGATACGAGATGTTTCTCAGGAAAACCTCAGAATTTTTAATTCAGTACACTTCCATATGTGACGCGCTTCTGATCTCGACACCAGAGCTTGTTTACACGGGGCCCTTCAAGGGTTCCGTGGATGAGTAAGGGTTCTTAGCGGTCTACAGTCGTCTTTCTCGGAACTCTGTGTGAAAGGGAAACCCCTTTTCCATGGGTGTGTGGAAAAAACAAAACAACCAAAAAAAAAAACAATAACAATAACCTCGGGCTATTTTTCGAATAGTGTGTTGGAGAAGATATGAAATTGAAAGCATAAATCATACAGCCCCTCACAATAATTAATGAAATGGAAATTTATGCTGCTTTGACTGGAACGTTTCTCTAAAACGTGTGCGTGTTTGTTGTTTGTCAGGAAATTCTGAGAGGCAGTCATCCCTGTGAGAGAGGAGTGTGTTCGCACTCCGGACCGTGGCCGGTTTCCTCTGAGCATTCGAACGGTGACCAGGTCTCATCTCAAGACATGTGTCTCAGAGAGAAGCCTCTTCTTCAGCCGCTAGTCCCCGCCCTTGTTATGTCCCCTCTGGAGAAGAAGAAGCGTCTGGCGCAGGCGAGCTTGAGCGTAACGCCTCCTGCTGGCCTGGAGGACGTCACAGAGCCTGAGAGACCCTCTGTGATTCATCTGTCACATTCGACCACACCTTCTGGACGCGTAAGCCACACCTCTGACGGCTCACCCCTGCCTCTGTCCTCCCCGTCCTCCTCACGGAGCCCCTCCCCTTTCTCCGTTTCCTCCGAGGACTGTGTCGCCGTTCCGACCCAAAAGACGGCAGCTCCGGAAGCAGAGAAGCAGAAGCAAGCACGTTTTGGAGCTTCGCCTGAATCTGGAGTGCACGTACCCTTCGTCCGTTACCCCTGCCCCAAAGACGCGTCCCCTCTGTTACGCCCAAATCACCACAACTTCCTGAACTTCACGTCTACACATCCGGACAAAACCCAGAGACACCCAGCGCTCCGGACACCCGTCCCCACGTCTCTAAGCTCGGCCTGCTGGGTGCCGTCTGCCTCAAGCTTCTCCAAGGTCGTCCCTCGCTCCCGTGATCCCTGGAGGCCCGTATCCTTACAGCCGTTTTACAAACCCCACGCTCCGAATTCCAAGAGGCCAAATAGCGCCGAGACATTGGTGAAGAAGCTCCCATCTCCCGTACGCTTCCCAGACCGAAAGGACAAATCCAAGATGGTGGTTCCCAAGCCGACCCAACAGTACCTTGTGCACCAAACTGCATTGCCCACCTTGCCATACCTGCTGTCAGGTTTCAACCGGCCCAGAGCGGATGCGCTGGAACAGATGAAAGCTTTACCCCATCAGCCTTTCTTCTTCCCTGCTCATGTCAACATTCCTCCATCCCAGACACATCCCACACATCCCCTGCAGGGTCCCTTCCTCGGGCCGTACGAGGCCACGTTTCGTCCGTACCCGTACTCGGTGCCGGTCTGGCATCCACCCGCCGGGTACAGCGTGGCAACACTGCAGCCATATTAACCGCAAGGGACTGGGACTGTCACCCGTTTCGAGTGATTGTAGCTCGAAGCGGTTCATGGTCAAAATAATGTAGCTTATGTTTGGCATAAGGAAATCTCACTGATGTTATTGATGAAGGTACTTTCTGATAGTCACTCAATATCAATATCAACATTACACTTCCACTATGATGTCTTGAATCTCTTGACAAATGTTTTTTTGTTGTTGTTTTTTTTTTTTTTACTATATTTGTTCAGCACAACTTAAAATCCATATGTAATCTCCTCAGCAAGTCATAATTTCAGGCTCCGTGTACTGAAATATCTGTCGGTTTTGTCAGGTTGAAATTAAAGGTAGCATTTTCAAAGGGTATTAGAAAAAAAAAAATTCTCTCTCTCTCTGATGTTGTGATGGAAAAGTCTCATTTTAAAGCACTGACTAAGAAAAGCCGCTACTAAACTGTAAGAAACTAGAAGTAATACTATAAATCATTTTTTTAAAAAACAAAAACAAAAAATCAAGTGTACTGGGAATCCATTACCTCGCACTACTGACTGAATCCCTGTGTTTAAACTATCACCAATGAAGTAATGTGTTTGTTAACATGTATATATATATTTTTGCTGTGTTTATAATATTTTATTTTTCGATTAAACAAATCTTGCTTTGTTTAAAATTCCTCTCAGGTTTGACAAAGGTGTTGTACTGTATAGGGCACTGAAACTGGGCTGAACTATTTTGTTACACATTAAATGGAAGCAATCTAAGTCAAAATGATTGACAATGTAGGAACAGTGTTCCAAAAGGCAAAACTTGCACCAACTGCTATTGCTTTGCTGATGTTTGACACCTACTGCTTGGCTGATTATGCTGCAAGGGCATCGAAAAAAACTGTATAGAGATTTTGCAGTTGTTTTTATGTTGTAGCGCCCCCTTTTGGCCAAAGTGCTGACTCTGAGTCTCTCTCTTTCTCTCTTATTGAACCTGAGAGTCATAAATAATAATAAAAAATTGTATTAATACTGCAGTAAATTATACTTTTTTGATTATCCTTAAAGTATTGACTGTCTACACATGAAGGGAAATTTTTTTTTTTTTTTAAATCATATTCTAATGAATCATAGCTACGCTTTTGTGTCATGAGATGTTTGACAATGTCACACACAACCTTAATCATGGCTTCAATAAATATTTGAAAATATCCAAATTCATCATTAACGTTTTCTAATATCGTATGAACACACATTTTAAGATCCACGTCCACTGAAAAGGTTTATTCAAATAACAAGTTTTGTCTTTTACAAAATCAAGGCAGAAAATAAATGCTGCTAAGTTTAACCGCCCAAAGTTAGCTTAATTCACCCTGTATAACAACACTGCGGTAAACTTTTAGTAGAAATAAGCTTGTAGTTTCTCACACAGATTTTACACGCAGTCATGGAAATGCTGTGCATGATATAAATAAAATTTATAAATGTCGTGATGTATTGCGCAATTATTTTTTGCGCATTGCGCAAAAGTGCGCAGACACATCCTCCTCGAAGATACAACAACGACGACACCAATTAATAATAATTATTATTAATAAATTGTAATAATTATTTGTATAGCGCCTTTTACACATACAGTGAAAATATATATAAAGTTAGGTTGTTCCTACTATAAAACATTCTTTTATAAACTTTAAAATGAAAAACATATTATAAAGGGTGTTTATTTACTGCGCAGAACTGCGCAGAAATAACCTTCTCGAACACACTTACGTCACGCTAAACCACGCCCATACGATATGGCGCGAATTTTTTTTTTTCTTCCCGGAAGCCGGGTTTTTATTTCGGTGTGTAAACATGTCGGAGTTCAATAAAAAGTCAACAGAAGATATGCTTAAATAACGCTGTACAAATGTACAAGCGGCCATTTTGGATTTTTGGAAGCGCGGTTATTTGCTAAACTGGTCCATTCTACTTCGGCTTAGCTAACATTAGCTACATTTTCTCGCTCGTCTTTAACTCTGCATATGTTATAATGGCGGACGCGCTTTCGGAGGCCAGCGACCTGAGCGGAGGAGAGGAGAGCCAGGAGGAGGACGTGTTGACCCCTGCCGAGCTCATCGCCAGGCTGGAGGAGGTGAGAAGCTGGGAGAGGCGAGAAAAGAGCCGGGGCTGCATCCCAAACCGCATACAGTAGTCTGTCAAAGTAGTATTCCACTGCAGGTTACCATAGTTACCATAATGCCATAGCGGAGTATGTAGGCTTACTATTTAGTGCCTGAGTGTGTGGTTTGGGACAGAGCCACGAACTGCTGTCACTATCACACATTTTATTTTCTTATTTGTGTATTTCTATATTTAATTTCTTAATATAGAGCAACGTGTGTGTGTGTGTGTGTGTGTGTGTGTGTGTGCGTGCGCGCGCGCGCGCGCAGAAACGGTATAGTTAATATAATGACTTTATTAATCCGGTCTGAGCATTAATGTTCATATTTTATCCTCTAACGTGTGTTTATATTTTTATTACATTATTACATTTCAAATAATTTTTTATGGATGTGTCTTTAATATAATGATAATAATAATAATAATAAATATGAATTCTTCTTATTATTCTTCTTAATATAATTATTATTATTATTGTTGTTGTTTTGATTTCTGACTTTTAAGATTATTTGCATATAGTAGCTATTTTATTTTATATACTTGCATACTCCTTTTTTTTCTTTGTTGTCATTTTTATTTATATATTATTTCTTTGTTTTTATTTATCTAATAGTATATGAGTATACATTACATATACTATATATTTTTAAATTTAACATTCTTCTTATTTTTGTTTATTTATTTATTTTCCTGCATCCTAATATGTAGTGCATATGTACATTTTTATTTTTTTTTTGTATTTATTTTGGTGTTCTAATAAAATTATTATTGTTATTAATTTGCATGTTAATGTAGAATATAAGTAATATATAGTAATTTATTATTATTTTTTTTCAGTTTAGAAACTTCTATGATAAAGTTGTTGTTATTATTATGATGATTGATGTATTTATCTTCCCACAGGCACCTTCATTGTCAGAGTTGATTCTCTGGGCTCCTGTGTTTTCAGACAGACTCGTACACACTTGATAATGTTTTGCTGAAATATTTTGTACCGCTGAAGGGAAAATATTTTAAACACTTTCTCACCGTGGTGTGTTCAGGCCTGGCTTAACGAGAAGTTCTCTCCCGAGCTTCTGGAGAACAAATCCGAGCTGGTAGAGTGTGTGATGGAGCAACTCACACACATGGTATGGATGGACTTATATTTATATACGTATATACACACACAAAGTCTTATATGAAATGGACAGGAACTTGTGTGTGTGTGTGTGTGTGTGTGTGTGTGTGTGTGCAGGAAGAGAACCTGCAGCGTGTGAGGAAGGGCGACCTGAAGGCCAGCGTCCATCGCATGGAGATCGACCGCATCCGCTTCGTCCTCAGCAGCTACCTCCGCTCCCGACTGCAGAAGGTAGCGGCGACACCGTAGTTACCATGGTTACCGAAATGAATTCTGATTTTTATGTCATGAATCTACACAAAATATGTTGAGGGAGGGCGTGAGAGATCAATACCGTTTGTAAAATGATTTACAAATGAGTTACGATTGCATAAGTAAGAACACCCCTTAACTGCAGTGAAGCATGGTGGTGGGAGCATCATGAATTAAAACAAAATCTTTTTTTTTTTGTCTTTCGCTCTAAAGATGAGATCCTCAGGGTTAAAATGGGGATGAAGGTTTTTGCAGCTGTATATTTGAGTGCATTTGACAGTCACATCTTTTAAACTATTATAAATTATTACGATGTACATTGGCAAGTTGGTTTTTTTTTTCTGTCTTTATTTAATTTATTTATTTATTTATTTATTTATTTTGGTATTTCCCCGCTACAGATTGAGAAGTTTTTCCCTCACGTGTTGGAGAAGGAGAAATCGCGAGCCGACGGCGATCCCTCGTTTCTCTCTCCCGAGGAGTTCGCCTTTGCCAAAGAGTGAGCGTCCGGTCCGAACGCGATCCTGAATAACAATAGCCGCTTGGGTACGCAGCGAGCGGCGTGTCGAGGTGGTTTCTGTCAGTAGGAGTGTGTTCAGTGCTGGTGTGTTGTATTCACAGGTACCTGGCGAATACAGAAGTCTACCTGAAGGCCGTGGCGCTGAAACACATGCCTCCTAACCTGCAGAGCGTCGACATGCTGAAAGCAGGTGAGCGTTTTAAGAGTTTTTTAAGCAGCACCAGAGGACTAAAGTGTGTTTAAGACACAAGGGCTACGTCTCAAATCGCTGTTCTGAAAGCGTGCTGTGTATCTAGTGCTGAGCGATATAACTGTCGTATCAGTATCGGGATAAATTATGCCACAGTACACTTTTCAGAGATGATATATCTGCTTTTATCACTTAAAAGATTAAGCTGGTTACAAACCGACCAGGAGCCGCTGATTTGATGTCGAAATTTTGTACTTAATCTTTAAAACTGGAAAATTTTCATTTCTTATTTATTTATTTATTTACTTACTTACTTACTTACTTTTTAAAACAGTTTTTATATTCTTTTCCCTCCTTTTATGGAGAAATTAATTTTTAATCTGAGTTAAATTATTTTAAAAAATATATAGAAATATTAAATATACATTTTTTTTGTATACTATTTATTTTAAAAGTTTTAAACTGTATTGTTGGGAGTTTGTGAGCAAATCTGTTTCATATGAGGGGATTTTACCCCCCATTTGAGTGGCATTAAGAATCATGATTATATTTTTGTCATATCACCCAGCCCTACATCTACAGATGGTGTGTGTTTGTGTGTGTGTGTATGTGTGTGTAGTTCCAGAGCCGTGTCTGGACTCCTTTGTGTTCCTGCGTGTGAAGGAGAGGCAGGAGAACATCCTCGTGGAACCCGAGACTGATGAACAGAGGTAGGGTTTAAACACACAATGATCAAACACACACACACACACACACACACACACACACACACACACACACACACTCCCATACACACACCCGTAAATGCCGTCGTCTAGCAGACCACGGTCCAGATGCAAACCCAGGAAAGTATTACAGCGGACAGGTGAAGATAAACGTAGGAATAATAAAACCGCCTGTAGTTCAGCACCTCTACTTTTCTAAACACGAACCAGCTTGGCTTCCGTAGCACATCCTCCGCTGGGGTTCATACAATCACACGCATTTGTGTAAATTCAGGAACTGAAGGAAACTAATTGGACCAGAGACCAGGTACATAGTGGGACGGATTCGCTCAGAAAGGTTTCGCTCACAAAGTTTGGTTCCCAAGTACAGCAGCAACTAACCATTCATTTCATTAATCGATTAATAATTTATTTTTTTTTCCTCTTGATTAATCGGATATAATACGTATAATATCGATATCGTGATCAATTATATCATGACACGCGTTTCTGAGACGTCGGCGGTGTCAGGATATCTGAGACACGGCTGATTTGATTTACTCCTGATTTATTACATTGGTTAGAAGTAAAAGGCGTGTATCGTGATGTTTCGGAAAAACGGCTTAAAGCATGATGTGATCTTTCTCTTTTTTTTGTGGTATCGCCCCACCCTTTAACTGTCCGTGACGTCTGCTTGGTGTTTGTGTTTCAGGGAGTATGTGGTGGACCTGGAGGAAGGCTCGCAGCACTTGATGCGTTATCGCACTATAGCGCCTCTAGTGGCCAGTGGTGCAGTGCAGCTGATCTAGCACTAGGCAATAGAATGGACACTGAGACTGACTATGATGATGTACTATGTATTATTCTGTATTTCATATGAATTTCTATTATTATTATTATTATTATTAAGAAAATGATCTTAAAAAAAAAAAATACAAGCTTCCTGTTAGAGAGAGCGTGTTTCGTTGTTGATGATTTTATTTATTTAATTTGTTTTGCATGTGCCTACCTATTTTCAGAAATTTTACGAGTTCATTTTTGAAAGGTTCTTTCTGTCGTTTGGCCGTGACATTTATGTGGCTAACGAGTAAGAATTTTAAAACCGTTTAAAGCTTGCCCCAAAGACGACAAAGTCCCTCCAGGACTTCGCGAATTTTGCGATCGCAGGAACGAACGCAAAACCGAGTAAACTCCGCAGTCTTCGGAGAAGCTTGCGCTGTTTCAAAATTAACGCAGATTTTCCGCAGACTCGGACCAAGACGTATTGTGTGTGACGTCATCACGACGTGCGTTCGGGATCCGAGTAATTCGGGTAGATTTCCGTCAACAACAAAAAAAAAAAAACACAGTCCAAAACCAGTCCAAAAGTCAAGAAAGATTTGCTGGTGGTTTGTGGGAGAAGTTAATTTAAAATAAAATGTGGGCGTTTCCTGAAACACAACGATTTTTTTTTAAACATAAGGCGGAAGTAAAATAGTTTGAAATGAAACAAAGAACGAAGTTTTGACAACGTTTTGTCAGGAAGCCTTTGATTTGAAGAAGGCAGTTTATGATGTATTACAGAGGTGTCGGGGGAGGGGGGGCGGAAACAGAGTTATTATAACAACAGAGGAATCAAAAGCAATGCAGAGGATATGACGGGAATCATTTCAGGACTTTAGAACTGTCATCATTAGTATTTTTTTCTTAAGACAAACAATTTAACCATTTTCTTTACCCTTTTTTTTTTTTTTTTTTTGAGAAACCTGTGAAATCGAACATGCTGAATGTCTTGTTGGACAAAAATTCATTTCATTTTGTCCTAAGGGGGTACAAACTTTTGCACTCAGCCGTATTTTGGTAACTTTAGTAGGTAGCACCGATCCGTACAGACATCGCCGATCGTTGATCGTTACTGATTTGGCAGTATGTGCATTTTATGGCTTTCATATTTATATTAATGCTAAAATCATTCTGGCCTGATGATGCTTAAATCATATTAAATAAATAGAATAATCAGGACATGCTAGTTTCTCCATCTGGGACATTTTTAAAAATAATCTGCACAACACTGCTAAGAACGTTTTTTTTTGTTGTTTTTTTTTTTTAAAGCTCTAGCGCAGTTCTAGATGCAGACTGTCGCGTCAAAAACATTGCACCACTTCAGTCCGGTCTCGGTCTCGGTGTCTCAGCGTCCGACACTGATGTTACACACCTTGCAGCTCGGGTCCTTCTTGGCGTTGGCCGTGGAGAGGCTCATGAGCTGGTGATGGCCTCTGATCTGCGCCACCGTGCCTTGATCTAAAGGCAGCGCCTCCGTGTACATAACCTCCAGGATGACGTCACTGGCATGACAGAACGTCGGTTCGTCCCCGGGGACGTACGTCAGGAAAGGATTGGAGGAGAGGTCCAGCAGGGGGAGACGCCCGTCACAGAAGCGATCGCCCTCCGAGCCGACAGGGGCCAGCACCAAGACGACGTAGTGATATGCAGTGTACATGCAGTAGAAATCGGCGAAGTAGAGGTGCGTCTCGGGCTTCAGGAGGAGCGCGGCGGAGATCTGGAAGCGCAGGGGGCCGTAGGGCGAGTCTTTAGGAGGGAGACCCGTGTCGAACTCGGTGTTGCAGCTCAGGAAGATGCCACGGAGCTTTCCGTTGATGGGCGAGCCGTGGCTGCCGCTGTTGTCTTTTAGAGACGGGGGCATTGAACCTCCACATTCCGTTCTTTGGAGGAAACCGGACAGAGAGAAATGGTTTAAGACGAAAAAAATAATAATGAATCAATCAGTCAAATGTTGGTTGAGAATTTCTACAAATATATGTACAGCGTAGCTCCAAACAACACTTGTTGCATGTGCTGTTCATTTCGACGAAGGGTGCCAATAGTTTCTGCCTTGTGTCTCTATGCATAGTAAATAAAAGTTAAACGGCATTTAAAAGACGTCTCGATTTCAGCCAGCACATTCTCAAAACCTGTACTACCCGAGTTGTACGTACAGTGGTTTGCAAACTTAAAGCAGCTGTTTGTAACTTTTCGAGTCCTGTAAAAGTCCTGCCTGTGAGGTGAACTGCAAGTACAACCGACAGATTTCTGCGCAGTCGACCCCAGTCCCTCTGTTCAAACCACGAATACACTGTAAATTATGTTTCACGGAAAACCTATAAAGCGGAGCGAATTTCTGGGCTGTAAAAATGTCAACAGAAGACCGTCGTCTCAGGGAGTTTTTTTCTTGCCACTATCGCCTCTGCTTTGCTCATTTTGGATCTAAATGGACGTACATCCAGATTCCTGTAAAGCTAATTTGCGACACGATTTATTGTTAAAAGTTCTATACAAATACAATTCCATTCAATATGGTAGAGAGACTATCACACTGAACACTCTCTCTCTCTCTCCCAGTTAAGATGTCAGACCAGACCAGTTACATGGGAATATTGGGAATCGTGGTGTTTGACGTTGCAAGTGTTTACCGTGATGTACGTCAGCAGAAACAGTGATATTAACTATAATACTGTGATTTTTTTTATATTTTCTTCACATTGTTTCATTGCTAATCTTTTATGTCCCCACCCACCGGCTCGGCCGGAGAGGGTGGAGGCTAACACATACTTCCTCCGAGACGTGTAAAGCTAGCCAACCGCTTTCGTTCCCATGAGTATGTTACGGGCTGTCAGCCCTCTTCTGCATCTCCGATTCAAAACCGTGATCTCGGGCGAACGCTTGCTGTATGACTGGAGGGAAGGAAAAAGGTAAGATGATGAACTAACACCAACCTGACGTAGTGGAAGTATTCGGGCTGCTGGTTGCGGTAAAACACGGAGAAGCGCAGCAGCCGTCCCGCTACACCCTGGGCTTTATCCAGGAGCTGCTGCAGATGATCTACAGCGTAATCTACAGAAACACCATCACACACCTCCAGATGCAGTCAGCCAGCCACGACATGTTTGGTGGCTGTAGTTTATTTAGACTGTAGATTAGTTAGTCTGTAGTTTGTTTAATCTGTAGATTATGTAGTTTTCGCAACTTAGTCTGTAGTGTATTTAGACTGTATATTGGTTAGTCTGTAGTTTATTTAGATTGTAGCTTATTTAGTCTGTGGCTTATTTAGTTGGTAGTTTAGTTAATCTGTAGCTTATTTAGTCTGTAGCTTACTTTGTAGCTTAGTCTGTAGTTTAGTTAGTCTGTGCTTATTTAGTCTGTAGCTTATTTAGTCTAGCTTACTTTGTAGTTTAGTCTGTAGTTTAGTTAGTCTATGTTATTTAATCTGGTTTATTTTATCTGTAGTTTTTGTCTGTAGGCTAGTCACTCTGTAGATTATTGTGTCTGTAGTTCAGTTAGTCTGTAGATTATTTTGTCTGTAGTTTAGTTTGTCTGTAGTTTTTTGTCTTTAGTTAGACTGTAGTGTATTCTGTCTGTAAATTAGTTAGTCTGTAGTTTAGTTAGTCTGTATGTTATTTAATCTGAAGTTTATTTTATCTGTAGTTTTTGTAGGCTAGTCACTCTGTAGATTATTGTGTCTGTAGATTATTTAGTCTAGTTTTTGTCTGTAGTTTAGTTTGTCTAGTTTTTTTGTCTGTAGTTTAGTAAGACTGTAGTGTATTCTGTCTGTAAATTAGTTAGTCTGTAGTTTAGTTAGTCTGTATGTTATTTAATCTGAAGTTTATTTTATCTGTAGTTTTTGTCTGTAGGCTAGTCACTCTAGATTATTGTGTCTGTAGATTATTTAGTCTAGTTTTTGTCTGTAGTTTAGTTTGTCTAGTTTTTTTGTCTGTAGTTTAGTAAGACTAGTGTATTCTGTCTGTAAATTAGTTAGTCTGTAGTTTATTTAGTCTATGGCTTATTTAGTCTGCAGTTTAGTTAGTCTGTAGTATATTAAGTCAGTAGTTTAGTTAGTCTGTAGTTTAGTTAGTCTGTAGCTTATGTAAATGATGACGATTCTTACCCCCAGTGCAAAACTCCACCACCTGACTCCACTCAGACACCTGTAGTAATAATAATAATAAGAATAATAATAAGAAGAATTAGTCATAGGCAAGGTTGCTGGACAAGTTCAAAGAAGAGGAAAGGAATGAGGAAGAAGGTGGAGTGGACCTGGTAGTCTCCATCAGGCTGGCGGATAGCCGTCTGTACGGCCACACAGTACTCGGTACGAGGGCTCAGGAACCAGTGACCTCTCACGGCCATCGGCAGCGGCACCGCCTTAGCTACCAGCTTAGTGGGAACATCCTATGAAATCAAAATGTGATATAATCTCTATGGAGTTAAAATTGTTAACAGCTAGTAGACATTTCATAGACAGCTAGTAGACACTTCGTAGACAGCTAGTAGACACTTCGTAGACAGCTAGTAGACACTTCGTAGACACCTAGACATTTTGTAGACAGCTAGTAGACACTTCGTAGACAGCTAATAGACATTTTGTAGACAGTTAGTAGACACTTCGTAGACAGCTAGTAGACATTTTGTAGACACTTCGTAGACAGCTAGTAGACATTTTGTAGACAGTAGACATTTTGTAGACAGTTAGTAGACATGTCGTAGACATCTAGTGGACATGTCGTAGACATCTAGTGGACATGTCGTAGACAGCTAGTAGACATGTCGTAGACAGCTAGTGGACATGTCGTAGACAGCTAGTGGACATGTCGTAGACAGCTAGTGGACATGTCGTAGACAGCTAGTGGACACTTCGTAGACAGCTAGTAGACATGTCGTAGACAGCTAGTGGACAACCTAGTCCAATATTTCACAGACTCTATGCTTTACAACACTAATATCGCAAACTACAATAACTGTTGCATAGCATACTCATCTTTATCATTATAGGATACAGTTGAGCACAAAAGTTTGCACCCCCTGTGTTTTTTTAATGTAAAAAATGGAAAATGTAAATCTCTTTAACAATTTATCTCCAAATACGTAGAACTTAAGGAGTTGTTAAAAATAAAATGTTGGTGTATAATCATCCGTAAAACTTGAGACAAAAACAACAGAAGAACAATCTGGCAACAAGCGTGGCGAGGGAATGAGTGTTTACAGCTGCTTTAACGTAAGACATAACGTCAAATAAATTAAATAAGTTATCGTTACTATAGTAACAGCTCATTCACATGGGCTTGTACAGTGAACGATCTACTAATTTTTTAACTATTTTTGAAAAAAACGTGTGTAATCACTGACGTGGTTCCGTTTTCTTAAAGTCAGGAGGCGTGTATTTAACATGTCTGGAAGGAGTCTCCAGTGTCAGCGTTTTGTAACAGTCAGAGGTAAAGCCGTAACTTTTTCCGACATCTTCAGGACAGCTGCGTTTACCCAAAAACGTACAGAGAACGTAGAGATTCCTTTTCGTGGACGTTCCACAACGTTAAATGTAACTAGAATTGGATAAAAAGTACGACGCCTCATTCTTTAATTAATACAAAATTGTAATCGTTAACGAGTTGCTGTGGAATAAGAGGAATAAAACATTTCGAGATGTGCCGTTATAGGAAAGAATCAGCTCTGGGGTGGGAACAGGAAGTTCGTTTCATCACATCACATCACACCACCCTGATGTTGATTATTTTTTCTGAACTATTTCCCTTACATCATCTATTGCTAAAACACGTGAATTAGGATGCGCATATTTTTGAAAGAATGCTCTTATATACTGTAAGTATCTTATGTATTTTTGCATAAAAAGACATAGACGGTAACTCAGTCAACATCGCACAATAATCCAAGAAAGTGTTAAATATATTTCATAAACATATGAAACATTGGTCTAGCGTCCGTGAACTCGCTCGCGCTTTGTCGTAGAAATAAATATTCCTCCTTCGTATCAGGACGCTATCAAAGCTAATTAGATTTGTTGTGAAGTCTCCGTCCTTTGACAAGCAAAACCAATTACAGGAAGCACAGAAGCTCATAACCATAGCAACCCTGTCCTTCGCTCGCGAGTAAAACGAAGGCCGCAGTGGAAACGAGGGCGATTAAAAAGGCGTTTAGCAGCGATTTTCTGCAGCTGACCAACAAACGGCATCATGATACGACCGCCAAGGAAAGCCGCGCTTAACGAGCTACTCTGGAGTGTTCATGAGGATGTAAAAGCGGCGAGCGTTGACGGCGTCCAGGTTGGGTTTGAGAACCAAAAACGCTCAATGCGTTATTTATTTATTTATTTATTTATTTATTTATTCCCCCCCACACACACATTTTATTGACTAGTTAAATGTTTGTTTCAGCCCGCTGCGTCGTGAGCACTCCAGCACGGTGGCCTTTCGCCGCTCGCTGAGGGTTTTTGGTTGAGTTTGTGATGAGTCACTGGCTCACGGCACTTTTCATGACGAGGCCTTTGAGTTTCTAGATGAGAAGCGACCGGAAAAGCAACACCACACGTCAGATAATCTCATCTCCAAACCTCCAGTGCATTCACATTTATTCTCGCTTCCTCTCTCTCTCTCTCTCCCTCTCTCTCTCTTCTCTCTCTATCTCTCTATCTCTCTCTCTCTGACGTTACACTGAAGGAAAATTTGGCAGAATATCACAAATGAAAAGCTGCAAAATGTTACCGATCGGATTGTGAAGTTGCTGTGCTGTGAGAAAAAGCAAATCGTCGCATTATTTATTTATTTATTTATTTCTTTTTTAAAATAGGCAGTAATATCGATTTCAGCGTCCGTTTCCTTTTTCTTTTCCATCCTAACAAAGAAAAAAGAAAAAAGAAAAAAGCATAATTGTTGATATATTTCGGAAGGAGTCTCCGGTGTCAGTGCTTTCATCTGATAACAGTCAGATGTAAAGCTCTCCAGGACTTCAGCAATAGGAGGTGTTTACATTCTGTGGTCTCTCGGTAACGTTCAATTTCATTTACAAAGCGCTTTTAAGAACGGACGCTGTCACAAAGCCAGGTTTATAGGTTTATACGGGTATAAAATTTTCATTTAAATTCCCTACTGGGCAAGCCAGTGAGGAAAAACTCCTGGAGATGACCTGAAGGAACCTCGAGAGGAACCAGACTCGTCTGGGTGACACCGGATAGTGCGATTATAAATCATTACTGTTCTATAACCGTGTACGATGACGCTAACTTTAAGACTAACGAAATGAATAGCTCACTCTAGAATTGACCCGGAATGGTGCGGAAAACAAAAAACTCCCAGCCAGTGGCAGAGGGGAGGATGACCAGACTGGATCGAGTTGACAGAATAACTCAAATAACCGCTCTTTACAGCTGTGGTGAGCAGAAAAGCATCACAATGACGAAGAGCTACAACGGTAAAATCCTCAAGTCCTTGAAGAAAGGGTTCACAAACTTTCAAGCGCGGCTGTACGCTACATTTTTTAGTACGTGTGAAGTAAATGCCTTTTTTTCATTAATGTCCATGAATATAATTTCTTTTTACTTCAAACTTGGTTGTAGATTATTTGTTTTTTTTTTTTTTGCAAAACACAGCGAGAGGGCGAACGAGAAGCTCTCTGTCAGAGTGAGGTATGTTTGGGGGCGTAAAATTTTTTTTTAAAAAAACCCCCACGCTTGAGCTTGACGGACTCACTTTGTGTTTGAAGCGGTTCCTCTCTCCTCCGGCTTTGCGGCTGAGGTCGATGAAGTAGTGCGTCACACGTCCGGCATCCTCCGGGGTCATCTCCCAGGCAACGCGGAACGAGTCACAGGTCACCTCACTGATTTGGACGTTATGGGGTGTGGAGAGGAGATCTAACACCTCGGCCATCGCCTGGAGAGACAGCGAAAGAGAGATAGAGAGAGATGTCAAGAGGTGAAAAATTACAGCAGGCCAATGGAAAAGCAATCTTCTGTCTTCAGACAAAATTCAATTAACCTTTGGACGGGCGACCCATCAAACCACATCACCTTCTCTCTCTCTCACACACACACACACCCTCGGGTACAATTCCAGCATGCTTTATTCTCATGATTAATAAGACCACAGCTGGATGACACTCAATTTAAAAAAAATAATCTTTTTTTTTTTTTTTTTGTATGTAAACCTGCAGAAAATATAAAAAAGAAAGACTGATAAGGGAATGAATGTTTATAGCTGCTATAAAAATAAGTGCTGACTTGTTTCACGGATGTTCCACGACATTAAATATAACTATAAATGGATAAAAAGTACAAAGTGTTCTTATTTAGAAAATGGAAACCGTTTAGCGTTGGCAAATTGCTGTGCGTGTTAATGGAATATGAGAACGTGTGAAAGGGAAATGTACCGGATACTGTATACTGTATACTGTATACATAGCCGATATAAGAGAGATTTGGAATACATTCACATAAGAAATAAAGTATAGCACAATATAGACTCGACAGAGATGAAAGCAAGGACGAAGCTTGCAGTAAACGCGTCTGTTTTTCTACGGGATGAATTTCGGCAGTGCGGTCGGCTCTCGCCAGCGTAAATCTCTTTTCATGTATGATAATCATCACCTTATCAAAAAATCACTCACACAGTCACCAAATCCAATTATTATTCCACCGCACAGATGATTTCCAGTGATAGCGAAATGATTTATCCCTTTAGTGCTTGAAAAGAAAAGACATCAGGAGTTACGCAGGCTGCTCGCTCGCAAGCGGCGTAAAGTGTTTTGCTCGGCCGAGCAGTAAGATGTCAAGCGCCTGGATTAAATAAGGGACTTCCTATTGTGTAGTCATTTATTTTGGTTAAAACTCCTGCGGAACTCATTACAGAGAGTTTAAGGAAAAGGCGACGGATTGATTTGCAAGTTGAAGGCGTTATAATAACGTCGGGTTGTGAATGTTGCTAGCTAGTTAGCTATTAGCTAGTTTAATTCACCAATAATAACAAAACAAAACAAAAAAACACCTTCAAACATTCTCAATTTGTTGAATTCGATTAATTTTACGTTTTTTACAGCTAATAAATTAAGTATTTTAAGGCGTTCGGGTATTTTCACAAACCCGGGTGGTATTTATCTGTCTATATAAATAAGTATATAATAATAATCGATCGATTGCGTATATGAATAAACGACCTTTTTCCAGAGAGCTTGACAGAAAAACTTATTATCGTGGTTGTATATACGTAAGTAATATACGCGATCGAGCTTAAAGCGGCGGTTTGTCATTTTTGGAGCCCTCTGTTGGCTGTGAGTTGAATCGCAATTGCGGTAAAAAAAAAAACACACACACAAAAAAAAACCAATGACGCAGTTCTGTTAAAGCTGCACGTGTTATAAGTAGACGTTTAGGCCGTAGAGCTGAACAGCTTCCTATTTGTAAGGGGGGGTGGAGCTAATTTCAGGGCCAGAAAAAATGTAAAACGGTCAACTAGAAAGGAAACGAGCGTGACGAACCGCGACGCTGTGAACTACACGGCGAGGAAGAAGAACGTGAAAGGTGTGAATGGTGTGTACTGGTTACATGTTTCTAGGTTCCAGTTAAAATTTAGACGTCCAATTAATGAGCTCACGCTCGGGTTTACGCAGGATATGGCGCATAAAACAAAAAACAGGGGAGAACGGACAGACGCATCAACCCTTGAGGAGGATCGGTAGAAAAGCACATCGGGTTCCACTCCTGTCAGCCAAGAACGGGAATCTGAAGATACATTGGGAACAGAGTCCAAAACCGGGCCGTTGAAGATCGGACACAACGTCGCCTGGTTTCGGACAAATCTCGATTTCTGCTCCGACGTTCAGGCAGTAGGGACAAAATTCGCGTCCTACTCAGCGTTCAGATGGTGCTCTGGTGAATGCATGCGATCGTAAACGTCTAAAAAACCTTCTAAACTAGAACTCTAACATGGATCAGATCTGGACCTACAGTACTTCGTAGGATACGCTTTATGAACTAGCGCCTTTGGGACGCTTTAATCGAATTCACGCGAATAACAGACGCCCGTGGACGTCTCCGGTTCGTCTGCGATTGTCCATAAAATCCTAATTACTTCAAGGAAATGGAAGGCTCTTGCATCGTGTGCAGCAAATAGCGATAATGCGTAATGTTTCCACTCAGCAGGAAGCGATACAGAATCTCTCGTATTCTGTCTAGATATTCTGGTGAGAACTGAGCCTCCGAATCATCAAATCCTCCCGGTTTCAACACCCGGCTCCGAATCCTCAGAACTTCCTGTAAGGTGAGAGTGTGTCCCGGGATGATAAGTGATAGCGCTGTAGCCGAGGTGATAGCGTGCGTTATGGGTTCGATTAGCCGGTGTGATGGGTGACCTCAAAAAGAGAGTGCTCACACACACACACACACAAAACCTGTTATCACACACTCCACACCCAGAGAGGGAAAGTGTCAGGACTTTGAATTATGACCCTTTTCCCCCTCTCCGAGGTCGTCCTCTCCATAAACCCAGACATAAAGCTCACAATATTTCACACTCCATGGCTCCTTCCACGCCTCAGCGCACTTCTGTTATGTAAAACACACGAGCTGCACTGGTACTGACCCGGGAAAGAAAAAAAACAAAACAAGAACCATGATTCAGAGGCCAGCGTGACTAGAGGTAAAAAAACTACAACGTTTTTCAATCAGACAAGACATGCTTGGTGTCTAAATTCTGCTCTCGTTTTGTAGTGGAGTGCCAAGGCTAACGTCGCTAACAGCAGTGGAAGCCTAAAGCCACCAGTTTAGCATTGTGCGGATTGCAAATCATCACAAAGTCGACTCAGAGGGTATAATTCGCCTCAGAAACACGACTTGTACATAAACATCGTCATAGCTAGCTGGATCTATAGCTAGCTATCGTCATAGCTAGCCGAATATGTTAGCTGGATCCATATTATCATCGCTAAATCGCTGTTACGCTAAAGATTTACGCTAAAGTTTTCTGTTAGCGGTTCATTTCTATTTCACGCAGTTCATCAGGTTTATATACATACATATATATATATATGTGCACCCCTCACATTTTTGTAAATATTTGATGATATCTTTTCATGTGACGACACTGAAGAAATGACACTTTGCTACAATGTAAAGTAGTGAGTGTACAGCTTGTGTAACAGTGTAAATTCGCCGTCCCCTCAAAATAACTCAACACACAGCCATTAATGTCTAAACCGCTGGCAACAAAAGTAAGTACACCCCTAAGTGAAAATGTCCAAATTGGGCCCAAAGTGTCAGTATTTTGTGTGGCCACCATTATTTTCCAGCACTGCCTTATATATATATGTATATATATGTATATATATTATAATGGTGTGTCGTATAGTGTATATATATTATTAGTGTGTGTGTGTGTGTGTGTGTGTGTGTGTGTGGCTTCGTGCTGTTAATATGGATGTCAGCGGATGACAAAGAACCCACTTTACTCTGTCTGTCACGCATGCCTACGTCCACCCAGTAGTGTGTGTGTGTGTGTGTGTGTGTGTGTGTGTGTGTGTGTGTGTGTGTGTGTGTGTGTGTGTGTGTGTGTGTGTGTGTGACATCATCCAATCAAAGCTTTGTAGAGTTTATAGGCTAATAAACGTCTGTCCTTCACATGTCTCTTGTCTCTTGGGGATAGCGTAGCACTGCGGTAGTAACGCTGTGGTAACGCCGTGGCAACACTATGGCGATGTTGTTTCAGTGTCATGGAAACAGCATCCTCTCCTGTGCTCTCTCTCTTTCTCCAAGTTAATGTAGGGCACTAAAATTCTCCAAGGACTTATATCAAAGCCCACACACACACACACACACACACACACACACACACACACACACATACACACATACAAACACACACACACATACAAACACACACCTGCTCTGCTTTCATTTCATTTGATAAAAATCACTCTTTGAAAGCTGTGTTCCGCGTGTTTCCGTGGGCACGTGCTCGTCTCGGCGTTCGTCAACGCGTACTCAGTTGAGACAAAATCCGTTTTAAAGGCGATTAAGAGACACTCATGCGTCTAGCTCCGTAAATATTGGCACCCTCCAACATATGGCCATAGCTGTAGCTACAAGATAACAACCCTGAACATACCGTAAGTGTAAATCAACCCTGAAATGGATGCGGGACACGAAACCAGCGTTTTGCAAACAAACACGTCGATTTGAACCTCGCTGAAACTCCGAATCGATCCATCGACACACGCGAACATAAAAATATAAACAGTTTAAATGGATTAATAATTAAAAAGGAGCTTCGAGATCGTCTATACTCTATCCAATTCTCTCATCACGAAACGCAAGCGTAGTACTGAAAACTCGAATAAAATAAAGTAGAATGTGTCAAAATCCAACCCAGTTGAAAGAATATATATTTATATATAAATAGTATGCCAGATGTTCACCAGATGACTTCCCTTCCCATAGTTTCTAAGTGAAAGAGTGTATGCTAATGTACCTCACTTTTAACGTTTATCTACAGAAAAAAAAAAATCGAAATTCCCAGAAGGCCTTTAACGAGGCTGAATATTACAGCTGAGAGGAACCAAAAGCTGCTCAGAGGATGTGAAAGAGGGTGGAGGGACTAACAGTTCGTACACCAGGTGAAAAAAGGACGTACAAGTTAATAAACAATATTTATATCGCTTTCAGACAGGGGGTACAAACTTTTAAACTGACGCCATTTAAATGCACTTTGTACCATTAATCGATCTTATACTACAACGCCGTTTAATTACCGACGCTTGGTCAGAAGGTGCTGATGAATTCTCTATAACAGCAGCACGGGTTTACATTCATGCGCTCGTTCTAATACGTTAACGTTTCTATAGCAACGGCTCATAATCCAAGGCCTAATAATACACTGAAGGAAAAAAAAAAACGCGTCGTGAGGTTTGCTTTACGAGACTTTGGTGTAACGTTTACGGAAGGAGTCTCCGGTTTCGGCGCTTTGTAGCAGTCGGAGGTCAAGCTGTAGCTTCGCGTTGTATGCGTCGCGGCTTCTCTTTAACATGGCAAGATGTGTCTTTTTTTGTCTTATAACTTCAAAGAGAGAGAGAGAGAGAGAGAGAGAGGTAGGTGAGCGAAACGGCTGTTTATAGCTGCTATAGTGTAAGTGAGAACAGGAACTAACGTGTTCCAAGGAACATCTAATTGTAAACGATTTAAAAAGTAAGACATGTTTGTTAATAAATAAATGGAAATTGTAATCGTCGGCACGTTGCTGCGGGATGAGAGGAATAAAACACTTCGGGACATTTCCTTTATAGGGAAATACTGCACTTCGTGGTGGTAAATGTAACGCCGGGCTGTCGTTGATTATTTTCCTATAACAGCACAATACAGTCCTTTATCTCGTACTTTATACACACAATTCAAGCGTTTTTTAAATGTATTTATTTATTCGTAAGTTACCTAGTGATCAGGAAAACCCAACATCTGAAATGACACTCCTTTGTTTTTGTTCTAAGGGTGTGCAAACTTTTGCGCTCGACTGCACGTGAATCGTTTCGTCCTTGAGAAAGCATCATCCATCAATCCATCCATCCATCCATCTTCTATAGCGCTTATCCTTTTCAGGGTCGCGGGGAACCTGGAGCCTATCCCAGGGAGCATGGGGAACAAGGCGGGGTACACCCTGGACAGGGTGCCGATCCATCGCAGGGCACAATCACACACACACTCACACACCCGTTCATACACTACGGACACTTTGGACATGCCAATCAGCCTACCATGCATGTCTTTGGACTGGGGGAGGAAACCGGAGTACCCGGAGGAAACCCCCGCAGCACGGGGAGAACGTGCGAACTTGGAGAAAGCATTATTTTTTTTAAATATTATTTTCTATAGCGTATAGCAGCATTTTGCAAAACTAGGAAAAGGAGCCGTCTGGAATTCTGAGCATTATGGAATATCCTAGAATTCCGACTTCAAGGAATTCTGAAGCGTTCCGGGTTCTAGAGTCTGTCACGGAATCGACTGACGCTTTGATCTGGTTCGGAGTCTCGAGAATGGATTTTGAGGCGCAGAGCGTGACTGATTCTCTGAGATTGGCCTTAATGTGAATGAAACGACTGAGAGAGAGAGAGAGACAGAGAGAGAGAGAGAGATGTGTGCATGTGTATTATTAACGATATTGGTCATGGCTCAGATTTCTCCTGATGTTTTCGACTCTCGTCGTACCTGCAATGCAGTCGGTGTCGGCCAGAGTGAAAAATGAGAAACGATATTTTTCTCTCTCTCTGTAAATTCCCCCTGCAACCAAAACAGGAAAATCCTTCTCACTGGAAAGCTCTTTAAACAGCACTGTTTACAGCCTGAGACAGAGGAGCTGTGTGGCTTCTAAAGAAGAAGAAGAAAAAAACAGCAGCCCTGATGTGGAAAGTACACACACACACACACACACACAAAACAACTGGAATATTAGTGCAGACTCAGCAACATCCGAGGAAAACAAAACAAGCACACAAGCATGGACTGATGCTCGGAGATCTTCGACTACACCTGCGCTCATGTTACATAATAATAATAATAATAATAATAATAATAATAATAATAAACTCCTCCAGAGATTAAGTAGTGGATGCAACATGCATTGTGCACTGACCAATTTACACACACACACACACACACACACACCTACACACAATGAAGACGAGGCTTACCTCAGTGCCTGCAGCTCTGCGATCAACACAAATACTGGACTGATTGAGAGAGAGAGAGAGAGAGAGAGAGAGAGAGACAAAGAGGGAGAGAGAGAGAGCGAGAGAGAAACACGGATGCTGCTGTGATGCTGTTTGTGTCTCTGCTCTGGAGTGGAAGAAGGATGGAGGGATTACTCTTTCTCTATCTTTCTTCTCCTCCTCTTTCACGTGTCCTCTCTCTCTCTCTCTCTCTCTCTCTCTCTCGCCTGTTACACCTCCATGCCCTCCAGTCTCTGAGTACCCCTCCTCTCCCAGCCCACCGTGCATGTGTGTGTGTGTGTGTGTGTGGACATGTTTTTATATCTAGGTGTGAACCAAATGTCCCCTCAAAGACGGGATTTTCTTCTATCTGTTTTTCTTTCACTTCATTAAAAGCTTTTTGAAAGACAAACGTGTGTGAGTAAGAGCGAGGGACATAACCACACACACACACACACACACACACACACACACACACACTTACACATAATCAGCGCTGCAGTTTCAATCACTCATAATGAAAGACAGTGATAATTGGACTGAAGATTGGACTCATCATCGTCTAATTCATCAGTTCAGGCATTAAAGCAGAACCTGCTGCGAGCTGGATTGCAGGTTTGTTTGGTTTTTTTTTAAACGCTTCGGCCGAATAAAAGTCGTACAGACGGATAAAAATCCCCTGTGTCTAGAAAACAATGCTGAGGGACGTTCTTCACTTCATCACATACCATAAAATAAAACACCTGGTGTTGTGCCGTTACAGGAAAATAATCAACAACGCAACGCCGGCGCTACTTCTTACCCCCCTGAAGTTCTTCAGCAGGTCTTGAAGTGTTTAATTCCATTTATTACCTATTAAAGCATACTTTTTTTTTTTTTTATCCATTTATAGTCACGTTTAATGTCATGGAACATCTGAGTTCCGGTTCTCACTTACGTTCTAGCAGCTACAAACAGTCGTCCCTTCAGTTTCTTTCTCTCTCTTGTTAAGACAAAAAACAGTCACGTTTCCAAGAAACCGCAACCAAAGCAGTGTAAACTCCTCCTTTAGCTTTTACTTCTTCACTGGCACTGGAGACTCCTTCCTCAAAAAAAAAAAAAAAAGTAGAATAAACGTCTCCGAACGGAAAACTCCGACGTCCGAGGTATCAGAACGAGGTCGTTAATATAAAGCTTTGATTTGTAGCTGCACTACTGTCAGAGCTGCGGATATAGAAAACTAATCAACACCTTCTGAGTCACTTTTACTCAGATTTACATCCTGTGTGTGTGTGTGTGTGTGTGTATATATGTATATGTGTATATATATATAGTTGCTAACAGTTTCCTTGTGTTTCTCTGTGCATTACGGTGCTGTAATTTACAGTAACAGCTCTTCAGCTCAGCGGGGTTTTTGGCACACGGACAGACAGATGGACGCACCGGGGGTGGGGGGGAGGGGGATAACGGAGACGAGGCGTGGGGGATGACTGGCGCCTTCACCTTAAAATACAACTCGCCATGGCGCCTTTTGTGCGATCTTGACAGATTGTCCTAATTACATACACGGTCCTGAGAAGTTTATTATTATACACACAAGTACACTCGCAGATGCTGAAGTAGAAAAATCAAGGATATATCCATCCATCCATCTTCTATAGCGCTTATCCTTCAGGGTCACGGGGAACCTGGAGTCAATCCCAGGGAGCACGGGGCACGAGGCGGGGTACACCCTGGACGGGGTGCCGATCCATCGCAGGGCACGATCACATACACACTCACACACACATTCATACACTACGGACACTTTAGACACGCCGATCAGCCTACCGTGCATGTCTTTGGACTGGGGGAGGAAACCGGAGTACCCAGAGGAAACCCCCGCAGCACGGGGAGAACATGCGAACTCCGCGCACACAGAGCAGTGGCGAGAATCGAACCCCCGACCCTGGCGGTGTGAGGCGAACGTGCTAACTAAAGGGTATATTAAAACATTTTTTTATTTCATTTTAAGATGGAGAGTAAATGTTCTCCAGTCATATTTACGTGAGGTAAATATTGCAGTATTGTGCAATTTATGATAATGTTCTAATTACGTCCTCGTCCTCGTCCTCGTCAGTTCCCGGGTAAAAGGATTTATCCAGAGCTGGAGGAGCCAGATGGTCCCATATGGTCCAGTACCACAGGCAGCGCTGGACTACAAGGCAATACACATCCACTTTTACACGCCACTGATCAGTACACGACATTAAACACACCACACGAGCTGGGGAGGGCCAGGCTTTCCACCTACGCCACGAGTCAACCTACACCCTGACCAGGAATGGAAAATACTTAGTATATATTTTACTTATATATATATATATAAACTTGTTCTCAAAAGTATTTAACACACGGATTTCTATCACTTCATTTATTAAGTGATATATAATAACAGGAATCTTGATAGTTGCAGTTAATTATTTAAAAATAAAGGACAGGTATTTACATCATAGTGACAGACACGTCGTCTGTTTTTAAGATAAAGGACTATAATAAAAGCTAACTATGACTTTATCCTTTAGTGAGTATAAAGACCTTTAACATTTACAATATAAATAAATGATGCGGTAATCACGCCCTCTGCTGTTCATACTTGGAACTTCAGTTTATATAATGTTTAATGAAAAGCCAGAAAAAAAATCCTTCTCATCCTCCAGAAACGTCACAGATACAAAATCCAGTTAAGTAAGTTCACCCTGAATTTACACTGATTTATGCAGAATGCGTGTCCCACGTGTACAGGGATTCCACTGTATGGTATATACATCCATACACCCGGATATTCTGGACTGATGTCAGTAATCATTTAAACAGTTTTTAAAATAATAATTGTGGATATTATCACTGATAATAAAAACGGGTTAACTGGACATGCTGCATTTTGTGCTTTATTGTCTCACTTTACTTCACTGTACTAAACTGTGCCATACTATACTCTACTAAACCGTACTTTACCTTACTGTACTGTACTTTACTATACTGTATTGTACTGAACTGTACTTTACTATACTGTATTGTACTGAACTGTACTTTGCTATACTGTATTGTACTGAACTGTACTTTACTATACTATATTGTACTGAACTGTACTTTACTACACTATATTGTACTGAACTGTACTTTACTATACTGTATTGTACTGAACTGTACTTTACTATACTGTATTGTACTGAACTGTACTTTACTATACTGTATTGTACTGAACTGTACTTTACTACACTATATTGTACTGAACTGTACTTTACTATACTATATTGTACTGAACTGTACTTTACTATACTGTATTGTACTGAACTGTACTTTGCTATACTGTATTGTACTGAACTGTACTTTACTACACTATATTGTGCTGAACTGTACTTTACTACACTATATTGTACTGAACAGTACTTTACTACACTATATTGTACTGAACTGTACTTTACTACACTATATTGTACTGAACAGTACTTTACTATACTATATTGTACTGAACTGTACTTTGCTACACTATATTGTACTGAACTGTACTTTGCTATACTGTATTGTACTGAACTGTACTTTACTACACTATATTGTACTGAACTGTACTTTGCTATACTGTATTGTACTGAACTGTACTTTACTACACTATATTGTACTGAACTGTACTTTACTATACTATATTGTACTGAACTGTACTTTACTACACTATATTGTACTGAACAGTACTTTACTATACTGTATTGTACTGAACTGTACTTTACTATACTATATTGTACTGAACAGTACTTTACTATACTATATTGTACTGAACTGTACTTTACCATACTGTACTGAACTAGATGTACTATACTGAACCAAACTGTACTGTACTATATTATACTGCACTAAGCTGTGCTTTAATGTGCTCTATTGTACAGTATTAACTGTACCATACCATGCAATACTACACAATACTGTACTGTACTGTGCTATACTGTATAAACTGTACTATCCTGTACTGTACTATACTATATTGTACTGAAATTTACGGTATTGCATTATTCTGTACTAAATTATATTTGACAGTATAATGCACTATCAAACCGTGTACTACTAATGTGGTACTTTATTAAACTATACTGTATTTTACCATGCTGTATGCTGTACGGTACTATACCATACTGCACTATACTAAAATATAACATACATATAAATATAATAAACGTACTAAAATACTAATAAACTCCAGATTCATTGTGAATAACGCTGTATGTCAGCACTGAATGTTTAGTTAACAGAAATAATATTCTAATATTTTTTTTTATTATTAATGTTTTGTGCAGTACTTGTGCAGTTAAAAAAGGTATAAGCTTAGTAAAAAAAAATTACAATAAGAAAGCAAGTCATTCAAGAAATTATATATATTTTTCAAATCGCTGAGTGATCAAATGACGTCACAGACGTCAAAGGTTGTGAAACCCCGCCCATTATACGTTGGCTTTACATTTGGTCGGAGAGTGCTGATTGCAATAGCAACCGTGTTGGAGATAGAGACAGTTTGTCTTGGATGCGTTTGGACACATTTGTTTTCAGTCAGCAGGAGAAGAAAGCGGGTGAATATATTTCTAAAAACATTTTCTTTAGCTGTTATTAAAAAAAAGAAGAGCTAATTATTTAGCAGCCGGTTATTCAGCCAAGTGTCGCTGCCATGTGTTTCTAATGACATGAAAACTTACATAAATAGTCAATCTCATAGGTTGTTATTACACACGAGAACGACTTCTGACGTTTAAAACGTATCCATTGAGTCGTATATGTATTGTGTATTTAAAAAAAAAAAAGTTGTAGTGTCTACCACGAGTGCGGCTGAACCCCGAATTTCTCCCTACTTCCTGTAATAACTGCACCATGTAGTGCATAAAATAAGTCTTCTACAGTTTACACAATGCGCCTTATGTCCGGGAGCTGTGAAGCATTTGCGGGGGAACCTGTTTGTCGAAGTTAAATCAGCGTATTGATAAAAGAATGCATTAAATGCCGCATTAGCCCCGGGTGCTAGCTAAGCCATACGGCAACACGTCCGCCATATTGGAAAGGTCCAAGATGGCTCATAAGATAGTGCGAGTCTATAGCGAGATACGCGTCTTACCTGATTTAAACTCGCTTTATGTTGAACTGATTTACACAATTTCTTTGTTACATACGTGATGCAGTTTCTGTACAACGCGGTGTATTAACAAGCATGTAAAAAAATACCTCTACAACTATATATTTATATAATATATTCGTAACGTCATGTTAGCTAATGCTAACGTGACAGAAATGGCCTCAAACTAAACCTAACTCACTGACATGAATGTAAGTTTAGTGAATCACAAATTCGCAAACTAATGTTATTGAACATTTTAAATGAACTATAAAATATCAAGGGTGTGAGTACATATTTAACTGTAAGGAGTAATAAATGGTAAACTCCATAACCCTGTCTTAACTCCTTCATAAGACCCTGTTATTAAGTCCCTCATATTAAAACATGGGGGTGGAGGGGGGATTCTTTGTTTTCTTCCCTCGTCCTAATTTTGGATAAAATCTCTCATGTTGTAAAATCAGTTTGATTCAAGTCTAACGTCAAGGTTTTAATTTGAACCTTGAAAGTTGTAACCTTCAACATAATGTGTTTGTCATGTAGTTATAATGTCTAGCTTGGTTGTAAACTGTCAGTGATGGGAATCCTGGTACTTCAGGATAATTCTCACGGTGTTTCAGAGTGACGATGGCGACACCGGGCTCCGGTGATGCCTCTTCGAACCCGAGGCCCGTGGCTGGAGGTCGGGGCTCGATGCTGAACCTCAGGGCGCCCGGACGCCTGCCCACCATGCGCTCCAGAGACCTGACGCTGGGAGGTGTGAAGAAGGTACTAGTCAATGAGATTTAGTCATTAACAATCACATTTCATTCAAACGTATGCTTCTAAAACGGGTTAACGGGTTGTTTTGTTTTGGGTTTTTAAAAATTTTTTTTTTTAAAGTCCTTATCTCGATGTACTGTGTCTGTAGCCTATGTCTGATTATGACATAAGAGTTACAACGTTGAAGAGAAAAACAGAGTTCCGAGTAGCAGTTACTTTACACTTTCGTCAAAGGTTTTCTGGCATGAATACACATTATTCCTTCTGTCAAAAGTAGTTCTAACTCCTTAATACAAAATACATTTTACAGATCAGATCAGACACATCCGTCATGATTGTGTTGTACACATATTTTAAATAAATCTGGACATAATTATAAACAATTCATGCTGCGTGTAATACCTAACTGTATCTCTCTCTCTCTCTCTCTCTCTCTCTCTCTCTCTCGCTCGTCTTTTCCCTCACAGAAAACCTTCACCCCCAACATCATCGGCCGAAAGAGTAAAGAAGAGTAAGTGGTATTCAAGGCTTGAGGTTGATTTTTGTGACGCTAAAATTTAGCTTGGAGTTTCTTCTTGAGTCATGGTCATAATAAGGATTCCTACAGTGATTATTATGGGGTGTGGGTTGCTATGTCGGTTGCTATGGACGATGTCATGTTGAGTAAGTGATTGGCTGTGTGGTAAATGCTTACTAGGCTACATAACTATTTGGCTAATTTTCAGCCTTTGGTCAATGTGTAGTCCTGTTCTGGGAAAATGATCAACGACGAAGTGGTGACGTGACGAAGTGGTGACGTGACGAAGTGGTGACGTGACGAAGTGGTGACGTGACGAAGTCCTGTGCTCACTGTTATGACTTCAGAGTTGATTTATTTAAAATTAAAGGAACCTGAGAAACATTTTATAAAAAGGAGTGTTGATTCAAGCAGCCTTCTTAATAAGCAGTTACAAATTTTCTCCTTCAGACTGAAGGTCAACGAGGGACCCAGGAGGGAGAGGGGGAATGCGGATCGTGGCCGACAGAGAGACGGGCGGGGCAGGGGGCGGGGCCGGCCAGAGGTCATCCAATCCCACTCCATCTTTGAGCAGGGACCTGCAGAGATGATGGCCAAGAGGAGAGGTGAGGAGGCGCTTTAAGTTCCTGTGCTCAAGTGTACAAGGGATGTGGGTGGGGCTAACGGCGGTGCCGCTCAGGGATTGGTCAAAGACCAAGAAACTTAATCTTCAAGAATCCTCATATTTAAAAAAAACAAAACAAACATTTTGATTATATATTTTTCATATTTGTTTCCTCACAGCTTTTGTAGTCGCTGATATTTAGCATCATTTTGCCATCTTAAGTACCCTACCTAGTGCGCTGTACGACCAGCTGGACTCCATTTTTTACATTTAATCTGACATTTTAGATCTTTCTATTTTTAATACGATGAAAGTTTTGGTACCCTCGGTTCTAGATCGGCGATTTACTTTGTCACGAGCGTTCGTGTGTTTAGCAGGTGCGTACGAGGACACACGGGACACGCCCAACAGCGCCCCCTGCCCCATCATCAACATTAAGAAGGAGTATAGAGAGACCGAAGAGGAGACCAAAGAGATCCTGCGCAAGCTGGAGAGCGACCGTGTGAGTGTGTGTTTATTAATGTTCTCGTTAGCACAGCTGCTTTAGTGAAGCTAAGAGGAAACGCAGCTTTACACGGTGCACCTTTCAACATGGTTGTGGTTTAGAAACTAGTCCTGGGTCCTGTCGCGTCACAAATCCAAGATTTACTGCTCGCCATCATTTGATTGGATTGTTTAAGTCCAGTATTACATCCAATCAACAGTCCATTCCAGCTAACTCGGTAGTGTTCGTAGTCGCAAATATCCGTGCGTTTGGTCCGATGATACCCATGATCCTTTGCGTGTGCTGCAGTTTGTGGACGACCCGCAGCTGAGGAACGAAGCACGCTGCTGTCCCGTGCAGCTTCCTCTGGCCGTGTCGGGCTGGGTGTTTAAAGAAGAGGTCGAGGACGACGCCGACGTCGGAGGAGTGAAGGTGGAGAAGTGTGAAGAGGATGAAAAGATGAGCACGGAGAGCTCAGGAACTGCTTTTACAGGTGAGTGAGTGACACGGAGAGAGAGAAATGGAGAGCGAGAGAGAGACAGACACCGAACAGGAGAGACAGACAGACACCACTATGTTTTATTTGTATATCTTTTTATATATATATGTATATATATATATATATATATTCCAATAGAGAAATAAATGTTGGAGTGCAGTAAAGGTTTAATCGTGGAAGTAAAATTGGGAGCACGGAGCAGCTTTACTTTAGTTTTCCTTTTTCTTTTCTGTTCAGTCAAACAGGAGCCTCCTGACGTCCCTGTGATGAAGAAGGCGGAGCCCATGTTTAAGTCGCCGCCCCTTCCTGAACCAGACTTGCTGCCTGACCTGCTGCAGGCGTGGAGTCGCTGCAAAGAGGAGGAGTTTCTATTCATGCAGCTCCCCGATTCGCTGCCGGGACAACCGCCGACCAGCGATGCCCGGCCCACTAAAACCACCGTGCAGTCCGAGGACGGACAGAACATGCTGCAGAAGGCTGAAGGACAGGTGCGGGTGTACTTCTTATCCGTTTATAGTTATGTGTAATGTTTTGTTCTCGCTTGCGTTAACGCAGATCTAAACAGCAGCGTGTGATTAAACGATATAATACATGCATCGACCTTCCAAACGCACAACCCTGAGTTTTACATGTCTGTGTAGCAGGAGGAGGCTGAGGAGGAGAACAGTTGTCATCTGAGGGAGCTGCAGGAGGGTGTGGTGGGCCGCATGTTGGTGAGGAAGTCAGGAAGAGTGCAGCTCGTGTTGGGGGACATCACACTGGACGTGTCTCTGGGGACGTCCTGCTCCTTCCTTCAGGTCTCTCTCTCTCACACACACGACAAATCTGTGCTTGTTTATTAAATATGCATTTAATTTGCCTGTGTGTGTGCGTGTAGGAGTTGGTGTCGGTGAGCACAGAGGGCAGGAGAGGGGACATGACCGTACTCGGCCATGTTGAACACAAACTCGTCTGTTCACCTGACTTCGAGGCTCTCCTTCAAAACAGAGCTTGAGGTGTGTGTGTGTGTGTGTGTATAAAACACTGTACAATCTATATATAAGAAAACATTTACACTAATTTAAATCAAATAAGGCTGAGCGTCTGCAATGTGATTAAAGTATACATTTATTTATTTATTGTGAACGTGTTTGGGCTTTTTTTCATGCGTTCTCTCGACTCGAGTCTTTACACGACAGTAAGTCTTCAACGTATTTGTTCGTGTCCTCTGTACACCTCCGATTTGTTTGATAAGACTAACAAACAGTCGGCTTATTAGATTGTGCACTTTTTTTTTTTTTTTTAAAGTGTTAAAGTAATGGACCAATCACAGAACACGTTTTCGACTCTGGTCGGGTTCAAATGAAGTCACTGACTTCCACCACTGTGTCAAATTAAAATAAAACTAAACCCCAGGTCCAATAGTATAGGGTGTTCTATAGCTCAATCACAGGGTTCACATACACATTTTATATATATATATATATATAGACTTGGATACTGACGTCAAAATTTGCGTATTGAGAAAAATAGCCGACATGTTGAGCAAGTTCTGTGACTAAAAGTTTTTTAGTATTTTCCCCCGCCTGTGACACACTGTACCAGAGCAGTTTCATCCCAGACATGTACAAAATGAATGGGACAGATTGCCCAAACACAAAAAAAAGTCAACAGAACAATTCTAAGGTGTGTAGCAAACATCATCTTAACTTCTAGTTCATGTGGAGACTTGACTCCAGCTTTATACCTTAAAAAAAAAAGATATCTTGAATTATTTCCAAATTTCGATGATATTGAATAGATACATTTTTGTAAAAGGTGGTTTTCTTTTGCCTCCCCATTAAAAAACCACCATTTTTACAAAGCACATGCAAAATGTTTAGTGACCCTTACTGCTTTTTACTAAATGAACATATTTTAAAAGTTGTTTATTTATTTATATGTACCAGACAAAACTATGAAGAGACTCCAAAATCTTCCTTTTGTTCTTATCATGAATATTCGATGTGTTGCCCAGCCCTAGCCCGGTGTACATCATAGAGGAACGTCATTTGGATGCGAACAAACCTGTGTGTGTGTGTATATTTATGAAGTTACAAATTCTTTCATTTGCAGGTCAGTAAGAGGACAAACCCAGAGGCAGTGCATAAATCTTTATTCTTTAAATCAATATGCAGGTTTATAATCAGATTCCCATTAAGGAATAACAAAACAAAACAAAAAACTAAACAAAACCCATCTCTCCTCTTTTTTTTCCTCTCTTTTTTTCTTCTTAAGCGAGTGAGTAGATAAACGAAACCGAGGCCGTACCTCGCTGAAGCGTTAAACTCCTGCTCAACTCCAGCAGTTAAACATCGGAGACTAAACTCGGGCTTGATTACGCGTTAGAAAGAACCGGCGTGTAAACGTGAGTCGGATCGTGTTTGATGCGTACAGCTGATAAAGATGCGGGAAATACAGAGTGCCTTATCGAGTTATGAAGAGGAAGAAGGAAAAACAAAAAATCAAATAAAGTGAGCGGTGCTTGCACTGTAGTTGGAATGGGACGTAAATTTACCCACGCCCGTGAGAGCGTCTTCACTCTGCACGTGTCAGGGGTTCAGTGATGACGTGAAGGACGTGTTACTCAGCAGCTGGCTGACTGCAGTCGGTTTAAACCCTCGCACATCGTCGCTGAACACCGGAACACGCTTTATTTGAATATTACAAGCCATTATTATTACTTTAATATCGCAAGCTATGTTTGAAACTGGGAGATTCTCATCGTACACTTCAGATTAATGAACAAAACCTCAGCGAATAAGTAGATACGCGTTAGCCGATATCGGGTCTAATTTCAGCTCGTTAACGACTGCGTGACTAAAGTTAAACACCCTAGAGGACAGAGCAGAGGACTGAGCAGAGGACAGAGCAGAGGACGAACCAAACAAAGTGTGATCTGCAGTCTTGTTTACTTTGTGTGAACCATAGAGGTGCTGAAGAGAAGTTTCTGCTTCTTCTTTTTCTTCTTCCCTCCCTTCTCGTCTAGAAAAAGGAAACAGTGGAGAAACGCTGCGTCAAACAGATGTCGCGGCCATTATTAAAAACACAGGAAGTGAATAAATAAATAAAAACAAAAATCTGTTGAGACAAAATATAAACTAAATCACTGACCAATTTTGTTGCGTTATTTGAAGTGTTTTTTTTATTGTTTGTTATTTGGAGTGTTACTTTTTGGTTCCTGTTATTTATTTAACTTACAATATACAGTACATTTTCATGGTAGAGTCAGTACTGTTTATTTTTGTTAGAAATAAAAAATAAAAAAAAAATTTAAAAGCTGTTAGTCGGCCCAACTAAGTTTTCGGGGCGGGTAAAATCCGCTATCGGTCGACCTCTTGTCCGAAATATTAACCTCAATTGTTTATTTAAAAAAAAAAAAAAAAAAAAAAAAGTTTAAACTCCATACAAAATGTTGCTCTCATCTCAAATCTATTCAATAAAGGGTTTCTTAAATCTGGTGCTTGTATAAGGAGTAACAAACTAAGTGCAGAGAAAGACGTGACCCGGCTTCGAACTGAAGAAACGATTTGAACCCATTTTTACAGGTAAGTGTAGTTTGTAGTTATATATATATATATATATATATATATATATATATATATATATATATATATAATACTTGTAATAGTAAATCATAAATATTTGCTGAAGGCATTGATGAGCATATGAAGTTACGGGTCACGTGGCAAATCATTTTATTTACGTAAGCGAGATCTGCATACGTCAACACTAGCAATTAATTTTATAATATATTTACTAAGTAAATAGTTTAGAAGTACAGAGGACTGACCGGCGGTGGGCGGAGCTTCAGCTTTGGCTGGTGGTTTGTGGTCCAGTTGCAGCATTGCTGCTTCAACTGCCTGACTGAAGGAGTTCTGGAAGCTGGGAACCGGCACGCGGTCTGATCCGTCGCTCTCCCCGTCACTGTCTGCCACTGGAAGAGCCAGGAATACATCTGCACGCAGAGAGAGAGAGATTTATTACTGGGACCGGATCAAACCCCGACACTCGCCAGCCCACATCAGTGTTCTAAATCTCAAATCATCACCATGCAAACCTTTCTTTGGAGGAGGTTTGGGCCAGACGTCCGCTCTGGCTTTTCCATCTCTCAGCATCTATACGGATCAGAAACGTACATTTATTTAAAAATAAATAAAATTAATAAATAAATAAAAAGCGTTCACGGGAAGGGGAATGTTTTTTGGAAAGGTGTTGGGAGGAACGAGGGATTAAACCTGTGCGAAGGACATGCAGGGCGAGTCTTCCTCCACACTGCCTACGCTGACGGACGGACTGCTCCCGTTTAGACTCGGGAACATGGCGACGTCTGAAACACGAAAAGGAGACAGAGCAGGGTCAATTATGCGCCCTAGTATTTTAACTCTATTGCCGTTAACAGCGCCCCCTTGTGGAGAAACGTCAGCCTCACTACAATTTACTACGTTTACAAAGTGAAAGACATGAAGGAATGACTGCGTTACCCGAGGCAGGACTGCTGCTCAGAGGAGACGGAGGTCCCAGGAGGAACTCGGGGTTCTGTCCCGGTGGGATATGCAGAGGAGGAGAACCAAACGCTGGGAAGTGCTGCAGGTTCTCCAGCCCGATGTGCACCTCTGGGTCTACAGACAGAAAAATACACCAAGCTTGCAATGTTTTTTTGGACACCTGGATCATGACGACAATCCCGACACAGTTAATGTTTTTCCAGCTCGAACACACTCGCTTCTACACCGACTGAGCCTCTAATTAGCCGATTCGGCTATAAATCAGGTGTATAAAGCGGGTTCTCCAGACTCCATCCCGCATCGCACTCCATCTACTCACATTTCCCCTGCTTCCTGTTCTCCTCCATCTCGATCCTTTTCTCCCTCCTCTTCTCATCCCTCGCTTTCTTCTGCCTCGCCCGTCTCCTGCGCTCCAGATCATCTGTCGAGTAAGAAAGGTCAGGTTAATACACGCGGACGACGATTCATTTCATCAAAAGCTTAAAAAAATGGTGCAGGCGCGTACCCGAGAAGCTGTCCAGTGTCTCCTTGGAGAGGACGGGTGGCTGGAGGTTGAGCTCGCAGATGCTGAACTCGCAGGTGAGGGGCAGGTGAGAGAGGTAACGGTGTCGACGACGAACGTCCTTCAAAAACCACCACACACACACACACACACACACACACACACACACACACACACACCGGGTTTAGATACTGAACTGCTTCAAGCGCACCTTCAAATCAATCCGAGAAGCCGTACCTCGTTAACCGTGTGGCCCTCGATCTCCACTACGGTGGCGCTGATGGACTGAGGGCTGTTCTCCAGGCTGCCGTACTCCCTCAGCAAGCAGCGCACGTTCACCGGGTGCAGGAACATCTGCTGCCCGTCCTCCGCTGCACCATAAAGAGGAAGAGAGAAAAATCTCTTAGAATGAAAATCAAAAGATCGCTGCTTTTTTTGAGAACCGTGAGGAAAACTGCATTTATTCCTCCATAAATCTCACACACACACCTTGGTAGAAGTAGTAATACGGCCCGTGCTGCGAGTTCTGCTGTGGCCCAGCCTCGTTAGTGAGGGTTTCGTCTCTGGGACCACCTGGCACCGGCTTGGCCACCTCGCTCACCACTTCCTGTCCGGGCAGGACCTCAGGAAGCTCTTCGAGGGTCTCCTGAATCTCATCGTCGAACGCTGAAGCGTACTGCAGAACAGGCTAGAGAGAGAGACGGAGAGAGAAACAGTTTTTAGTTCTTTTGAACAGAACCATGAGGTCCGGTCACCGAGTCACTAGGCGTGTACAGGCCCAACCGTACGACTTAATCACGAGTGTCCGATGTAAACAGATTCCACTCCCCACCTCCCACTAACAAGTTGCCGAGAAGAAGCGCTTGTGTCTGCAAACCCACATTTCTCATAATTCATCTTCTTTTGTCCGAGAGCGATCGAGCACCTGACCCAGATGTTTACCTTAGAGCTGGAGAGCTTGTTGACCGTCACCTCGGCAACAGTCGAGTCAGTCAGAGACAGCTTCCTCATGTCTGCACCCTCCACGACGCCTTTATCCGGAACGGTCCGCTTCAGCAGGCCATCCTCTCGCTCCTAAACACACACATACGTGGAGACATGTTCTTCACAGAGAGATACAAATGTTTAAAGATCTTTGAAAGCTTTAGAGGTGTGTGTGTGGGTGTGTGTGTGTGTGTGTGTGTTACCTGCAGCTGCAGTAAGGCGCTCTGTATGAAGCAGGCTTGTGGGTCGTCGTGTTCCTGCTTCAGCTGAGCCTGCAGTGCCGCTCTCTCCTCCGCTAGCAGACCCAGAACCTGATCCTGAGACGCCAGCAGCAGCTTGGAATAAGAGCTCAGACGCACATCTGCAACACACACACACACACTTAGAACTACTACCAAAAATATACACAATGCACATCATTGTCCTCTACAGCGTCAGTAAAAAGTATGTAATTGATCAGAACACCCAAACGTTCTGCCTTCTGGAGCACTAGAGAGTTTTTATTTCTACGCTGCGATGTTCAGCCGAGCGAGCGAGCTCTCTCCACACAGCCGCTCACCTCCAAAGTGAATGGGCTCCTCCACTTTAACCCACTGGGAGCTGGGCAGAGCCACCAACACGCCTTTCTCCCTGCGCATCAGCCGCATGGTGATGACATCACCTGGCACGTACAGATGCGTCTCCATAGCAACAACACTGAGAAAGACAACAAGAGCCTGTCAGCGTCCAAGGCCAGTTAAATACAGAGAGCGCTCGAGTTCTTGTGCCTACAACTCCCTGTCCATCTTCCTCGCGTTTGTCTCTCCACCCCCATTTGTGCCTCTGTATACCTTGTGTTTCTCTTTCTCTCCCTCCCCTAGTTGTGTCTCTCTCCACCTTGAGTGGGGCTCTTTACATTTATGTGTTTGTCTCGCTACTGTAGTTGCAGCTCTACATCACGTCTCTCTCTGCCTTATTTGTGCATCTCTCTACCTCGCGCTCCTCTACCTTATTTGTGCCTCTAGCTACCCTATTTGCATCTCTTTAAAAACAACGAACGCAACACCGCTCTACACGATGTAAATTAATCTGACGCTAAAACAAAGGCTACAATCCAAGGTTACACCCCCCCCATGAGCGCTTCCCGCCGGTCACCCAGCGCTGTACGGACCTCTTGAGGTCTGCGCTGTGCACGGCCTCGTAGCAGATTGGACACTTGGACCAGGTTTTCTCGCTCAGAGACAGGTAGTGCAGCATGCAGGGCCAGCAGTAGATGTGGCCACAGCGAGTCATGTGGGCTGCCACCGGTGGGTACAGGCAGATCGGACACGACGGCACCTCGTGGCTGTAGATTCGCTGTATCGGAGAGAAAAACAAGGATGAACAAAAAGAATACGTTTCCAACGCCTTCGGTGCTTGGACCGCTGGAAATCTGAAATTAAAGCTAGGCGGTTCTAAGCAGGGTTACGGGGTTTTCTTTGCTCGAACACGCCGGATGTGTCTTTACGAACGGGATCACTCACCACCTGCTGCACACAGTCCCAGCTGACCAGAGTGTCGGGGTCAGTGAAGTGAGCTTGATAATCCTGGTCATCGATCACCACAAACTGGCAGCTACGGAGACAAAACGAGGAACGTCTGCTTAAAACAGGATTTATCGTCTGTTAACAAATAAACCAGTGTAATCGTAACGTAACTCCGCTTCTTCACACCACCCCGTCGCTGATTATTTTCCTGTAACAGCATGACACGGCGTGTTTTGTCCTTCACTTTGGGCTCGGACACTCACTTGGCCTGCAGGAACAGCTCCTTGTTGAAGGGCTTATGTTTGTGACCCCACTTGTTGCGGCGACCCCAGCACGAATGCCCGTCGCCTCCGGAGCCGACATGGCCTCCACGCGGCTCAAAGGTAAAATTGAGCAAGTGGTTCAAGCTGATCTTTTTGGGTCCAGAAAACTGAGCCGGGCTGAACTCGGCCCGGCGCGTCTCGGCTACCTGAGGGAGGAAGAGAGATGGAGCGGTTAGCGGCGCCATCAAAAGAACCGAGAGCCATCACGTATACAAACCCCAGCATCGCGAGCGCCTTGCCTTACCTCTTCTCTTCTCCCACCGCCCATGAGCCCACCCTGTCTACCGCCTCCTCCGCCTCTCTGGGGGGGTCTCTTGTCGAAATTCTTGCCTTTCTGTGGGTGGGTGCGACGGGGGCCTGGAAAACTCTCTGCTTTCGGGAAGGCAGGCTCACGCTTACGGTTGCAGCGCTTGGAGCTGCCATTATTCTTTGTGTCTTAAAGGAGGCCGGAAGAAGAAGAAGAAGAAGAAAGGCGTTACAATCCGCATCGTACGTAGTTCACTGAAAACGTGCGATACGTCGTTGTGCTTTTCAATCCATGCTTATAACCTGTATAAAGAATCATCCATCATATCTTTATACCGTCATATCACCACAACAAGATCAAACTTTTCCATGACTCTCTTATCAGTAGATACGTCACCATATTAAACGTCGACTTATCGATCAGTTTTGACGATTAATCAGCAACGATAACATTGTTGTAACGATCGGTTATCGGAAAAGAATCCACAGCGACAGTTTCCCCCCGATTGCGTCCGTCTCGGGAGCGTCTGTGGTACAAGAGTGGTCTCTAGAGGAGAAACAAAACTACCGCTGACCCAATTTTGTCGTGTCATTTGAAGTGTTTTTTGAGTCATTTTGGACGTCTCAATTTTTATTTACTATTTGAAGTGTTACTTTTTGGTTCCGTGTGGATGTACTTCATATTTACTTTAATACACATTTAAAAGTTTAATATATTTATATATTTATTTCAACTTACTGGTAAAATCCACTATCACTCGACCTCTAGAACACATACATTTAAATGTAAAAATAAATACACACACACACACACACACACACACACACACATCATGTAATTAAATATTCTGCCACTAGCTGTGTGAAGTGTCCTGTTTGCACCGGTTGTACACCGGAAAGCAACACGTTGGCTAAACTGGGTTCAATTTCTTTTAATACCTTGTAATTCATGATAAGAGCGTACAGGGTGTGGACACGCAGCTTATCAGGGGAATGCAGAGCAGCTCATAGAACACGTTACCATCAAAATAAACACCAAATCATGTATAAAAGATGTTTTGTTGGGTTTGTTTTTTTGTAAGTCTTTGCACGGACACTGTAAACTCGATCCTCTCCCGAGTCTCTCCGCTGTGCTGTGAGGATTTTCTCGAGTCATGTGGCAGAACGAGAATAGCCTCCGAGCAGGAGTTTATATTCACAAGGACGTCTCCTTCGGGAGATACACGCTGTGTTTATAAACCTTAATATTATTACTGTCTGAACAAACCAACGCCTTTATTCAGGGCATAATCTAAAGCAAACTGGTTTGACTTTGGTGACTTCATACGATAAACATTAAAACGTTCTCTCATCACACCGCAGCGGTGTCCAATCCTCGTTTCTGATCGGTCGGTGGACTAGTTTTCTACAACAGTGGCTCTGAAAGTAGATCTGGCTCAGAGGCAAACCGCAGAATTATTCATTATATTAATCCGCTTATCGTGAACAGCTCTTTCACCGCGGCCTCTTCACGTGAATGAAAAAACAATAATCTGAGTGTAACGGCTGATGTTTCGAAGACGTTTTCTGTAAGGGAATGTTTATTCATTTAACACTGATGGAAGGAGTCTCCAGTGTCAGGGCTTTGTAACCAAAACAGACGCGTTCACGAGTTGCGTTTTTTTGTTCTCTCTCCTGAGTATTTCTGTCATTAATTTCAAGAGAAAGGTGGCAAGAGAAATAAAATCATCTGTGTGGTGAAGCACTGAATGCAACTGCAAACGGATAAAAAGTACCATGTGCTGTTCTTTAATGAGCATAAAATGTAACGTAATGGCGATCTGTCGTGGTGCAAGAGGAATAAAAACACCTTTTTTCCTACATCAGTACGTTTAAGTCTGGAATGCGTGTGTTATGCAACAGGTATATGCTAGCAAGCTAGTTAACACTGCACACACAAACACTGACGTTAGCTCGTTAGCTAGCTTTAACAAAACTACCATAAGTTCGGTTGACGTCGAGCAATAAAACTATGCTGGTATAGAATTAGATTTTTTTTGTATTTACGGCTTCTAAAGAGTATATAGTTGATATTTTTGACTCATTTTTAAAAGTAAAAGACATATATATTAGCTAGAAAGAGTACTACAGTATAACAGCGCGTGACAGATTCCGCAGCACTGTAAAACATTCCGTAAATGTTGAATTCCGAACGCATCCCTGCTCCCTATACAGGGGTCCTACGTAGTACACAGGAATGACGGCTACGTCGCTCTACGTAGCGCACTAACCCTCCAATAGGGAGCCATTTGGGACACCACGTGACACGAGGCCTATGGACGGCATGTCAAACAAAAACAATACGGTTGGGTTACGGCTGGGAAATCTGAAATCTGAACATATTACAACAGATTAAGAAATAGTAGTTTAAAGACAAAGTGAACAGTTTTTTTTTTTTTTTTTACCTGTTTTAGTTTTAGAATCGGTTGGCGCTGGGCCTGTGGAGCTGGAACGGGGCGGGACCTTGGTGTTTGCGTTCGGGTTCTTCTCCATGTCTCTGGGTGAAAGGCTGAGGCCGAGCTCCGGGGAGAGAGCAGGCGAGCTCTCTAGCATTAAACGGGACAAGAAATGAAAAAAGCGGGTTGTTATAAGAGGTGCGGGTCAGGCAGCGAAGGCCCTTGCTCATATCTGTCGAACCCGGATACTCCATTACGGCGACATCTTGACCACAAAACAAACCGAGAAAAAAAACAAGAGACACCAAATCCAAAATGTCTCCCAAAGATTTAGTAGTAAGACTCGCGCGCAACAAAGCGGGGGATTAACCCCGGAAAAGGTGTTTTTCCCCTTCTTGTGGTAAGTTCTGCGCCCCACAAAGCGTTATCCGCTCTCCAGCTGCGGGAAAACGGAGTAATTAATGGGTTTTTAGGCCCAGCTTTCCAAAAACCCTAAACAAGACCTCTCTTGTGGCGACGGGTCGCCAAACAGGAGCCGTAAATACCCGGATGACGTATTTATATGACTGACGCGGATCGTTCGTGCGCACGCGCAATTTCACCATTCTTGATTGGTGGAAATGAAGGGGGGGGACAGTACTCGTAAGATTTCAGGGAAATCCCGCCTCCTGGGTTGGGATTGGCCGATCTGTGTACGTGTATCAACTATTAGCCAATCGTAGCGTAACGTTCGGGATGTTTCTAGCCAATTGTAGCGCGTTGTCAGAAAAGCGGTGGGATAACAAATAACGTGAACTGTACCGAAACGGTTATGTTTTGGGGTTGTTGTTTTTTTGCACAAACTGATAACACACGTGTAAAAAAAAACAACAACAAAAAAACCCCCACACACCTGTTATTATTGTGTAAGCTCTATAACATGTAGTGTGATTCCACATTGCATACCATGTAAACTTTGACAATGTAACAATATATCTAATCTTTTATTAACTTTTATTCGTTGTCTCCAATGACCAGGCTGTTTTGTATACAACACAAACACACACATTTTGTTCTGAATTTCTTTTTCATTATGCAATGGCATTTACAACAAAATAAGAAACTTCTTCAGTCAGTCCAGATGAGGCAGACTATTATTATAACATGAGAACACTTTTAAGCAGAAAACGCCTAGAAAAACACATGCAAAGTATAATTTTACATCAAGTGTAGATGAATAAGATGCGTCTTTACAGTAACTACCTGCCTCATTTAAAGCATGTGTAAAACAAACAAACAAAGTTATCAAATAAAATCAGGGATGCCATGAACTCCAGGATGATTCCAAGGGTTCTTGAATAAACACTGGGGCTAAACAGGGAAGTGAAACCCGACCAGGTAGAGGCATTAGCCAGTTCGATGTATAGTTGAATTCGATGTATGTGATGTATAGTTAGGTTTCCTCCTCTTCACTACCTTCATCGTCATCACCTTCATCATCTACGTTGAATTTTTGGAGTGAGCAGCTCAGCACCGCTCTCCTCACTTCCTGTTTTTCAGCTACACAGAACGACAGAGAAATAAATGAGAGTGATGGTGTAGGGAAAAAGGCAATACAGCTAGATCCTTCTGAGCCAAACAAAAAATCAATCAATCAACCTGGGGTTTCTCTTATGCGTCAACAATCCTTAAAAGGTTTTCTGATGGGCTGTCCTCGTCTCTTTTAGTACGTTTAGCTCTTTTCTCTATAACGATGATCACAGAAATCATCATTTCCGATAATTTCTCACGACATAGGAATTCTAATAATTAGATTTCGATTAAATACGTGACTTTAAAACCAAGCTGGATCAATAAATAAGTGCTTTCAATTCAAAGCCACATTAGTGGCATCAGATAAAATTTACGCGAAAATTTTAAAGTTAAGCGAAAAATGCAACCAGACTTTCCGTTTCTCCTTCAACATCAACGTCTCCTTCAACTGTCAATTTCTTACATAACACTCGAGTTTTTCTGCACAGGTTGCAGCCTTGTTAACGTCTGGGTTCATACGTCTGATCCCCAGCCGCCTTTTCGTTTGTTCTGATAGACATGGAGCAGGATTTAAAAAAAAAAAAAAAATGCTGGGAGGAAGAGCTGTTGGAGCTCAGATCAGAGCAGCCCTTACCCTCAGTCTTACAGTGCGGCAGCATTCGGCACAGCTGCTGTCTCCCGTATCGCACGAGGAACTTCTGACACGTTCTGATGGTGCCTGTGGATGAGAGAGCTTTTATCAATCTAGCTAATAAAAGGACCTCATTTATCAACCTGTATAGGAACTGAATTTTGCGTAAAACGTTCGTACGGGCATAAACGCAAGGAATTTGTCGTTCATGAAAATCCTGTAAATTCGGAAAAACATTCGTATCCTATTCGTGCTCCCGAGTGTGCGAAAGTAATCTAAAACTAACCTAAACCTTGACTCGATCGACTTCAAATCATTTTATTCGCAACGATTACCGCACTTTTATATGCTTTTCATTTGGAGTCACTATATTACTATGCCTACTTCTGTTTTTGCTTTATTATGACGGATTCCTGTGCTGTAATTTCTCATTCGCTCTACATACATAAACAATACATACCTTTTTGTGTGTCTCCTCACCGCCGCTACGATAATGCCAAGTTACACTAATCTGAGAATGTTACACGCTACAAATGTTCCTGCATTCGCTGGATTAGCACGCCTATCACAAAAACTTCAGCAAATAAGTACGCCAAAGTTAATCTAATTATCTATATACGGTATACGACTGAGAACCCCTGAAATGGAGGATAAAGAGAGTCTGGAATGTCCTGTAGGCGTGTTCTCTACGACTCCACACAGAGACCGATATCCTCTCACCTCCGACGTGTATACAGTTGAAGAAGCACTGCACTTTCTTCCCCTGGCTCCATATGCTGCTGATGAAGGGCAGAGCAGACCAGAGGAGCTGATAATGGACTTTCCGGAAGCGCAGCATCACCACGCCGGTGTATGCGTTCACGTAGGCCACTGAAGCACACACACACACACACACGTCATAGTATTATTAACATTACTTCTGCTTCTTGTATAAAATCTGTAAAAGAAATCCAAACCAGCTGCTCGTTTGAAACCTGCGTTACCTGTAACGATCCATATGCTGTTTGTTTTTCTTACCTACTCTATATTCAGATTTAATTTTAAGTTAACTTGACTCTACATGACCGAACTTATTTCTCCATGCTATAGTTTGATAAAAAAAAAGACATATTCTTGCTCACATATCTAAGGAGAAAAACACTGTGTGATGCCTTGTTACAGGAATATAATCATCACTGACATGGTATAATGAAGCGGAGTCACAGTTTGATTAAGTTGATTATTTTCCTATAGCAGCACGTCCACGAGCATCTTACTGACCCCCCCCCCCCCCCACCTTAAAGAACACCACGTCATAGATTTCATCCATTTACAGATATTGTTGTCGAATTGATGAAACATGTTAGTCCCTGTTTTCACTTCTGTTATCGCAGCTATAAATGTTCCTGTTCTCACTTATGTTGCTCTTGAAGTTAATAAGATAAAAGCTTGTCATGTTACCAACGGGAAAAACAACACTATCCTGCAGATGTTTTAAAAAAAAAAAAAAAAAAAAAAAAAAAAAACACACACCGAAAACCCTACAACTTTAGCTCTGACTGTTACAACCCGCTGACACTGGAGGCTCCCTCCATAAACACTGCCTGTTAACAAGCTATTACTATAGAAGCGATAACTTACGAGAACAAGTGTGTTAATATTAATATAAACCTGTGACTTGCAGCTGCACTACTGTCAGAGCTGCTGCTAGAGAAAACTAATAAATGCCTTCCATCTGACCAATCAGAATCCCGTATTCAGCAGAACAGCACAAGTGATTATGATTATTATGAATGTCATTATAATAGTTTTTAATTCATTATAATAGTCCTAATTAAGTTATTTCCACTTCATTTTTACATTGAGGGTGGGAAATATTGGTGATTCTCTCCTTCCATCCCACTTCCCACACTGAAGTTTCATTTATTTATAATAATAATAACAACAATGATAATAATTATTATTATTATTATTAGTAGTAGTAGTAGTAGTAGCAGTAGCAGCAGTAATAATAGTAGAAGAGTGTAAAGTAGTAAAGTATGCTCGGGCATACACTTGCAAGACTCTAAAACAAAATGTAAAGTCATTTGAGTTTTTTGGTTGTTGTTGGTTTTTTTTTTTTTTAACTAAAAGACAGTAAAGTGCAGTAAGACCTGAAGAACCGATGCTGAAGCGAGCAGCTCCGTATTCTCCATGCGCTTTAACCACCGCCGCTCTCACCGCCTGATAAATGCCTCTTTCCTCCAACAACTGCAAACTGCTGGAGTCTGAAACACACACCTCACACAGCAGATACCTGAAAACACACACACACACCTTTAAAACAACACTGTAAGAGTGCAGAGCTCACGTTCACACGCGCCAGGATCAGGTTTACCTGGCTTTTAACCGCACCATTCTGATCCCGCGCGTGCTGCACACTCCAAAACATTTCACTTCTCTTCCGGGTTTCTTTTTTTTTTCCTTTCTTTATTTACTGTGGACCAATCAGAAAGCATAGCGTTCATCACGTCACCGCGCGTGCTGCACACTCCACATTTCACTTCTCTTCCGGGTTTCTTTTTCTTTCTTTGTCTTTTTTTTTTTACTGTGGACCAATCAGAAAGCATGGCGTTCATCACGTCACCGCGCGTGCTGCGCACTCCAAAACATTTCACTTCGTTTCCGGGTTTCTTTCTTTTTTTTTTTACTGTGGACCAATCAGAAAGCATGGCGTTCATCACGTCACCGCGCGTGCTGCGCACTCCAAAACATTTCACTTTTCTTCTGTTTTGAACTGTTCACTTCTCTTCTGTTCTGTTCTCCGTGTTTTTTATTTGGAGTGTTACTTTTTGGTTCCTGTTATTTACTTTAATATTTATTAATAGTTCATATTTATTTAACTTACAATATACAGTACATTTTCATGGTAGTCAGTACTGTTAATTTTTGCTAGAAATAAAACAGACAAAAAAAACAAAACAAAAACAAACTGTTAATCGGCCCAACTAAGTTTTCGGTGCGGGTAAAATCCACTATCGGTCGACCTCTTGCCCAAAATATTAACCTCAACTGTAAAAAAAAATTTTTTACACACACATTTAACTCTATACAAAATGTTGCTCTCACCTCAAATCTATTCAATAAAGGGTTTCTTAAATCTGTTTTCTGAAGTCTGGTGCTCGTATAATAATAATAATAATAATAATAATAATAATAATAATAATAATAATAAACTTTATTTTATAAAGCGCCTTTAAAGCAAAATAATAATAATAATAATAATAATTATAATAATAATAATAATAATTATTATTATTATTATCATTATTATTATTCATAGAAGAAGAAGAAAACAACATATATAATATATATGCAATTATTATTAAATATTATGGGTAAGTATATAATTATTATATATATATAGTATATTTAATTTGTATTACATTTATATATAATAAATTATACTATAGGTCTATATTTGAATGTCATTCTTTTTTTTTTTTTTTTTTTTACTGTGGACCAATCAGAAAGCAAGGCGTTCATACGTCACCGCGCGTGTGACTCGATATCGATTTAAAGATGTAGAGATTTATTGTTTATATGTTTTGAAATGTATATAATTTATAAAATGTATTATTTATAAATGTATTATTATTATATTTTAAATCTATGTTTAAAATGCTTGCTTGTTATCATCGTGACAAATAAAAGAAAAGAAAAACAATTATTCTATCGTGTCTTTCTTGAAATGTTCCGTTAGACGGCGCTATAGCAATAGGAGGGAAAAAAACCTCATTGAAACGTGTAGGTAATAAACAAACAAATGGATTGATATAATAATAATAATAATAATAATAATAATAATAATAATAATTATTATTATTATTATTCATAGAACAAGAAGTAAACAACATATAAAATATATATGCAATTATTATTAAATATTATGTATAAGTATATTATTATTATATATATAATATACTTAATTTGTATTACATTTATATATAATTTATACTATAGGTCTATATTTGAATGTCATCTAAAAATCCAGTAAAAGAAGAAAAGAAAAAGTGTAGGAAATATATAGATACTTTAAAAAGTAAAAAAAAAAAAAATTAATCAAGCTCGTCTATTAAGAATAGTAAAGCTTTTTTGTTAAGAAAAACAATCTTACTACAATGTTTATTTGTTTGTTTGTTTGTTTGTTATTCAATGAAAGCATTCTTCATGCTGTCTGATTCTTCTGTTGAATAAAACATGCTGTAGTTTAATTACTATTAGGTATAACATCATCAACAACAACAACAACAACAACAATAATAATAATAGTAGCCTAAAGGTTTGATTAGTATAATAGTCCGAGGGGCACAGTGGCTAAATGGTTAGCACGATTCCCACCTCCGTCCTGTGTGCGCGGAATTTACGTGTTCTCCCCGTGCTTCCGGGGTTTCCTCCTGGTACTGCAGTTTCCTCCCCCAGTCCAAAAACATGCGTTCTAGGCTGATTGGCATCTCTAAATTGTCCGCAGCGTGTGAATGAGTTTGTGTGTGATTGTACCCTGCGATGGATTAGCACCCCGTCCAGGGTGTCCCCCTGCCTTGTACCCCAAGTCCCCTGGGAAAGGCTCCAGGCTTCCCACGACCCAGTGAAGGATAAACGGTACAGAAAATGGATGGATGGATGGATAGTATAATAGTCCTAAATTTTAATAGCAAGATACAACTGAGAAAAAAACAGCATTAATAAGAAACATATATAGGCCTACTTTTAAATAGGCATTTGGATAAATTATACACGTATTATAAAGTAAATATATAAAGTAATGTTAAACATAAAACTCGACTGTTTTATTTACTTATTTATTTGGCTGCAATAAATACATTCCTCACATTAACCGACAGATGGCGCACATACTTTTGCCCATATAGTGTAGGCTGTATATCACAGAGGGATGTGTAAAAGTCCCTCCTGCACCTACACAAGCGTTCAGTACGGAGTTAGAAACTCATTCAGGATTCAGTTTATCTGCAGGCCTAAAAACTACATCAGACACGTCCTGGATGCATTTATGATCAATTTTATACGTTTAATAATAATTAAAAAAAATACTAGGAAAAGTATTTATAAATTTTTAATTAATGTTTCATTAATTACAAATTATATTATATTATATTATTTATTTATATTCTTGCTGATCAATCAAATCAAACCAATCATTACTGCAATATTTCAGTGTTCATTTTCTCTGTTTTTGTTGTCTTTTGGTTGTGACCACGCCCCTCCTGACGCGTCACGTGGTGCTGGAAGCTGCGAGTCCGCGCGCACCGCACAACACCGCCAAGCGCGCGCGCTGAGACATGGAGCGGTGAAGAGGCGCGCGACGGAGGTCTGGAAGTCTGCAGGTGTTTGCGGTGCTCGCGCTGCGTCCTCTAAACAATAAACAACAACATCAACAACAACAAAAAGAAAAATTTGTAGTGTGATCATTTTATATATATATAGTTTTTATTTTTATTTAATTTTTTTATTTAAATGGTCTTTCTTTGGAAGAACACGATGCGGATTCTCACGTGCGCGGTCACGATGCTCGTCTTGAGTCAGCACGTCGGCGCTCTGAGTAAGGTAAGGCGCTTGAATGGTGTGCATGAAGGGCCATAAATATTGGCACCCCGTAATGTAGTGCATTCGTGCAACGAGTGATGATCGGAGGACTGCTAGATAGCGACTGCTTGCAAAACTATTGGCACCTCAATGTCATTAAGCCAGGCTCTTCACGTGCTGTTTAACAAGATCTCTGCTCCATGCACAAAGTTCATTTACATTCGCAACCTTTTCCTTACAAACCCAAAACAGACGTTCCAACTCAGATGTGTGTGCAGCTCAAGCTGTAGGAGGTGAAGCAGTTAAAAAAACAAAAACAAACTAAGATATTTCAAGCATAACCTTCATTCCAGAGGGATTTCCAAAGATCTGAGTGTGTAAATGAGTTCCTCACTCTCTCTCTCTCTCTCTCTCTCTCTCTCTCTCGCTCTCTCTCGCCTTTCTTCCACTATTCGCTTTGGCTAAAGCAACATCGAAGAACATAAACAGTTATATTTAGATTCTTATTTATTCACTTAGCAAATGAAAGATTTGTTTAAATGTGAGGCAGATGATACAGACAGAGAGAGAGAGTAAAGAAGAAAGACTGAGAGAGAGAGACTGAAAGAGATAAAAACAAAAAGAGAGACAGAGAAGACAAACAAAGAAGAAAACAGAGATAGATAGACAGATAGATAGATAGATAGATAGATAGGGAAAAGAATAGATAGATAAATAGATAGATAGGTAAATGGATGGATAGATAGGTTTTCTTTATTGATCCCTTAGTGGAAATTTGGGAAAAGTAAACACAGACAGATATAAAAAGAGAACGAGGCAGTCTAAGAGAGACAGACTGGAGAGAGACAGACAGAGAGACAAAAAGCAGACAGAGAGAGATGGGCAGGTAGATAGAGCAAAAGAAATAGAAGCTGAAAAGAGAAAGGAGGGAAGGACAGACAGGGAGACAGGCAGAGAAACCCGACAGAGAGAAACAAGTAAAGACAAAGAGAGAAGAAAACATGCCAAATCTCATCCAAGTGAGCCAGCTGAGTGCGAGACATTGAAGGAGAGAAAGATTGATATAGAGAGAGAGACACAAAGACTGATATAACGAGAAAAAGACAGCCGAAGTGAGACAGACTACAGAGTTAAGGTGAGAGCGACAGAAAAAGAGACAACAAGAAACAGAGAGAAAGAGAGAGAGAGAGAGAGACAAAAACCAGATGAGAGACAGAAAGACAGACAAAGTAGAGACAGACAAAGAGACAACGAGAAACAGAATGAAAGAGAGACAAGCACAAAGCAAGACAGACAGACAGAAAGAGAGCTGAGAACAAGAAGAGAGAGACAGGCAGTAAGAAATAGAAAGAGATAGACAGAGAACAAGACGGTTGAAGAGAGACAGAAAGCGGGACAGAGAGACAGACAGAGGCAGTGACAGAGAGACAGATAGATATAGAGACTGGCAAAGAAAGAGAAGGCAAAAATGACAGAGAGACGGGTAGATAGATAGAGAGAAAAAGAGATAGAGAGAGACACTAATAGGTAAATAGAGGGAGAAAGAAAGAAAAATAGAGAGAGAGAGGGAGAGAGCGAGCAAGACAGAAAGAGACAGAGAGAGAGAGCATGAGAGAGACAGAGGGGGGAAGAGAGAGAGAGCAAGACAGAAAGAGACAGAGAGAGAGAGAGCATGAGAGAGACAGAGGGGGGAAGAGAGAGAGAGCAAGACAGAAAGAGACAGAGAGAGGGGAAAAGAGAGAGAGAGAGACAGGGAGAGAGAGAGACAGGGAGAGAGAGAGAGCAAGACAGAACGAGACACAGAGAGAGAGAGGGACAGGGAGAGAGAGCAAGACAGAAAGAGACAGAGAGAGGGAAAAAGAGAGAGAGAGAGAGACAGGGAGAGAGAGAGAGAGCAAGACAGAACGACACACAGAGAGAGAGAGAGAGAGGGACAGTGAGAGAGAGAGCAAGACAAAAAGAGACAGAGAGAGGGGAAAAGAGAGAGAGAGAGACAGGGAGAGAGAGACAGGGAGAGAGAGAGAGAGCAAGACAGAACGAGACACAGAGAGAGAGAGGGACAGAGAGAGAGAGCAAGACAGAAAGAGACAGAGAGAGGGAAAAAGAGAGAGAGAGAGAGACAGGGAGAGAGAGAGAGAGCAAGACAGAACGACACACAGAGAGAGAGAGAGAGGGACAGTGAGAGAGAGAGCAAGACAAAAAGAGACAGAGAGAGGGAAAAAGAGAGAGAGAGAGACAGGAAGAGAGAGAGAGATGATTAAACACCAACTGACAGTGATGTCATTAACATTATTCTCATTGCTGTTCATTTCTTCCTGTACTGTTGTTCCTTCTATGCTCTATCGTTCCTCGTCCTGACTATCAGGTGATTTAGAGGAGGAAAGTCCTCAAACCTCACGGCTCAGTGGCACACCCTGTCCCAAGCCGAGATCCTCCAAGCTCCTACGGGTCATTAACTCACTCCCACAGTGCCGCTTGAACCGTGATGGCTAATTTCTTTAAGTACGAGTAATTGGAGGGAATGTGGAGTATTTGAATTGGCAGAAAGATCGACACAGTCCGGGATCACGTCACACTTTCGTCACGAAGCGTTTTTTGCGATTCGGGAGGAAATGAGCGCAGGTCCTGAAATAAGGCTCCTTAGAGAGTTGTTGACGTTTAAATCCTCTCTGCGGACGCGTGTAACTCGGAGCGGTCCACTTTATCTCGCTGATGAAGAATGTGAGCACTGAATTATTCATGCGTTAAAGCACACTTATTCATTTGGCACGACTTAAAAGAGAGGCAGAATCCAGTCCAAGCGCAGAGATGGAGGGTCGAGAGTTGAAGGATCATGCCGGGATTTGAACCCACAGCTTCTCGAACTGGTCATTAGTGCAGAAACACGAACGTCTGAGCGACACCTGCCCTGATGAACCCGTTTACACTTAAAGTGAAGCAGATGGAGGGGAAAAACCAGATCGACAGATATAGAGAGAAAGAGAGGGAGACAGGGAGAGACAGAAAGACTAGTGAGAGATACAGTGACAGAGACAGAGAGACAAAGAGGCAATGAGATAGAGACTGATTGAGATCTAGACAGAGACCCACAGAGAGAGAGAGAGAGATTAAAAGAGTAAAATGTAGAGACAGTCAGAGTAATAGAAAGAGAAACGTAGTGAGGGAGAAAGATAAAGCACCAGAGAAAGAGAGACAAGAGATTGAGAAACGGTCAGTGAAGTTTGGAGAGAGAGACGTTTAGAGAGAGAGACAGAGAAGGAGAGACAGGTTGAGAGAAGTACAGAAGGATCGTGAGGGTGGGAGATATAGAGAGGCAGAGAAGGAGAGACAGGTTGAGAGACAGACAGAACAAGAGACTGGGAGACGGGTTGAGAGAAAGACAGAGGGACGGTGAGTGTGAGAGAGACAGAAAAAGAGAGACAGGTTAAGAGAATGAAGGAGAGTGTGAAAGAGAGAGACAGGTTGAGAGAAAGACAGCGACAGTGAGTGTGAGAGAGAGACTGATAGAAAGAAAAAGCCATTGAGGGATAAAAAGAAAAGAGAGACTGAGAGAGAGAGAGAGAGAAAGAGAGACAGGTTAAGAGAATGAAAGAGACAGTGTGGGATAGAGACAGAAAGAGAGACAGGTTGAGAGAATGAAAGAGACAGTGTGGGATAGAGACAGAAAGAGAGACAGGTTGAGAGAAAGCGACATTGAGGGAAAGGGAGAAAGAAAGAGAGACTGATAGAGAGAGACAGAGAAAGAGAGACAGGTTAAGAGAACAAAAGAGACAGTGTGGGAGAGAGAGAATGACCGTGAGAGACAGAGAACGACAGACAAGTTGAGAGAAAGACAGAATGACAGTGAGTGTGGCAGAGAGAGACTGATAGCGAGAGATGGAGAAGGAGAGACAAAATTGAGGGAAAGACAGAGTGACAGTGAGTGTGGGAGACTGAGACTGATAGAGAGAGAGACAGGGAAAGACAGACAGGTTGAGAGAAAGACAGAATGACAGTGAGTGTGGCAGAGAGAGACTGATAGCGAGAGATGGAGAAGGAGAGACAAAATTGAGGGAAAGACAGAGTGACAGTGAGTGTGGGAGACTGAGACTGATAGAGAGAGAGACAGGGAAAGACAGACAGGTTGAGAGAAAGACAGAGAGAGCAGGTGCTCTGATGATGGTTTACTTGAGGATGCGGCTGAATGAACCTGCAGTACAGAAATGGCTTTTCTCCCACATTCTTCACAGAGAGTGTGTCTCTGGCACCTGTCTGTCTGCACAAACTGTCTCACTGCTCACATTTCCACACGTCCTGATCGCTCCATTTACGGCTCCTCTGTCAATAATCAGGCAGAGAAAGTTGAAAGTCGTGTTTGGTCCTGAGCCTGAGAGCTACATGTGGTCTGGGTTTAACCGATCGAGTCCAGACCGGCATCCATTATTAATAATAATCCGTCTGTCCTGTGATCTCGACCAAAAAAAAAAAAAATAGCTGTGAAAGACCTGTCAAACAGCGCACATCTGTAACCAAAACACCACTGGAAAAAATTACGTCAAACGTGCTAAGCACTTTAGCAACATTAACTGTCCGTGATATGCTACATAGCCTGAAATGTACTTATGTTAAAAAATTGTTAAAAATTCCTTGAATGTAAAATGAAAGATTGTGCTTTAAATACTTAGTTTAGCATCGAATCGGTGAACATATAACCCAAATTTCTTGGGTTACCAAAATAAATACACGGCTAATCACTAACTAGCGGCCATGTCTGATTTCTGTTTTGCTAATTTCCTAATGTGGCTTGTGTTTCATTGTGGTTCAAAATTCACTCCAAAACTACCTGATACTAAGATGACGCACCGTATAATTATCTAGTATTTTAGTACAACACGAAAATTAACCTAGCAAGGCAAAGGTCCGGTGTGAAGCTATAGCTATAGAGTTTCTGTTAGCTAGCCAGCTAGCGTAGTCTCAGTTGACGAAACAAAGATATTTCTGACTAACTTTCCTAACAAATAAAACAAGCTAATGAGTGTATTGGTCCATGTTGCATCCACAAGCTTTCACCAAAAACATTCAAATGAAGTAAAATTGCATTCAGTGAAGCAGAATGACTCTAGAAATGAGACAAAAGTATCGAGAACGTCAACATTTACCTCAGATGTGTTGGAGAATTCGCAAGAAAAGTCTCCGTATGACTAAAATGACACTGTAAACGCACTTAGCATTAACCGCTAACTTCCAAGCACTAGCATCGCACTCAGTGAACAGCACACTGTATGGAGGGAACGTAAACCTCTTCTTTAATCTTTATTCTTTTTTCTCCTTCCTTTATTCCTCCTTCCTTTCTGTCCCCTTATCAGCTGAAAAGCGATCTTTAAGACGTTTTTAGTCGTTAAGCACAAGTTCACTTTAATCCCTTTACTGCCGTTTTTCAGCTCCTTGTGAAAGAAGGTTTCAGGAAATCAAAATCTAGTTCTGTTCGTTATCTCGACTTGTTTTCTGAGGATCGCGTGAAACGTAAGACCTTGATCTCGGACAGAATAACTGGTGGGATCGCGCGAGTAAACGGAGCCACGTGTTATTTTGCGCGCTTGAAGCTGAAGAGAACGTCAGAACAACGTTGAGGCAACGTTTCTTTCCGACTGAATAAAAATAAAACAAGGTTCAGGTGATATAAATGTGGAAACTAATGGTGTTGAGATAGATGTCTCTGAGTGACATAGTGATGAGATAGTGTGTATGTGTGTGTGTGTGTGTGTGTGGGCACCAAGCCCAGGACTGTAATAGGAGGAGATGGAGCGACTCCACTGGGGTTAAAAACAATGCAGTTGTGCTTACACAGCTGTTGCTCTTTGGAGTGCCACTGCCTCTCCCACACCACACACCACACCAACACACCCTGCCCTCTCTCACACACACACACACACACACACACACACACACACACACTCTGACTCTGTGTAGGAGTCAGACTGCCCTTTAACCCGTATTCCATCTGATAGTCACGCTTTCTTTTGCGCGAACTAATTGCATGTTTGCTGCTTTGTGATTAGGAAAACCCCTCGGTATAGCTTTGTAAACCTGATCGGTTAGCTAAGATCTCCCAACAACAATAAAGGCCAAAGGGCTCACAAGTGTTTTTTGTCCCAGATGGGGGAGAAAAAACCCCCCGTCTCCTCTCTCGTCTCCTGTGTCGTGTTTCCACACAACTGATTTATTTTTATTCATTAGTTACCACATCTGACGCCTGCAGCAGAGCTTTCAGACAGTGAAACCTTTTTTGTAGAAGGTTTAACATAGTTTACAAATAATTTCATATTATTATAACGTTTTTAAAATGGATTTATTTATTATTTTTGCAATGTATTATATTATACACCGACCAGCCAAAACATTAAAGCCACCCGCGGAATATCGTGTAGGTCCCCCTCTCCTTGTGCCACCAAAACAGCTCGGACTCGTCGACGCATGGACTCCGCGAGACCTCTGAAGGTGTGCTGTGGTAACTGGCATCAAGACGTTAGCAGCGGATCCTTTAAGTCCTGTAAGCTGTGAAGTGGTGCCTCTATGGGTCGGACTTGTCCCACAGACGCTCGATCGGAGACGCTTGCGATCTGGGGAATTTGGAGGCCGAGTCAACACCTTGAACTCTTTGTCATGTTCCTCAAACCGTTCCAGAGCAATTTTTGCAGTGTTGCAGGGCGCATCATCCTGCTGAATGAGGTCACTGCCATTATGGAATACCGATGCCATGAAGAGGTGTACTTGGTTTAGGTAGGCGGAATGGGTCAAAGTAACATCCACATGAATGCCAGGATTTCCCAGCAGAACATTCCCCAGAGCATCATACTGCCTCCGCCAGCTTGCCTTCTTCCCATAGTGCATCCTGGTGCCGTCTCTTCCCCAAGTAAAAGAATGGCACTTTTTGGTAGGTACTAACCACTGCATACTAGAAACACCACACAAGACTTGCTGTTTTGGAAATGCTCTAAATCAGTCGTCTAGCCATCATAATCTGGCCCTCCAGTGTCAGACATCTTTTCAGACATCTTCAAGACAGATGAGTTTAGCGATTTCTCCGTGTAGTGTTTTTTTCTGTCTTGGCCGTGCTTTCTGGGTGGGCGGGACGGTGTTAGTTTCTCTCCCCTGTCAATCAGAGGGACACTGACCAATCCTGAGCTCGTGTATTAGGAAGTAGGCAGTTAACCCTTTCCATCGAGTGTGTCCAGCTGTCCTGTGATGTAGCATGATGAGTGAACGAACGATTTATTTTTGTCCATTAGCAACACAGCTTGCGTCCAGTCACCTAAAATATAGTAGAAAACAGTAGCAGAAATAGAAATGAAGGGAAGGGTGGAGTAATGAGGGAATGTCTGTTTTTCCCGGAAGAACAGCGAAACAAGAAACCGTCGTCAAGGAAGCTAAAAAAGAACAGAACGGAGTTTTTCCACCACAAAAGAGTCGGTTTGATTGGATCTGCTTCGGGGTGGCATTGTTCCATCGCCATAACAACTCAAGTGAATTATGTAATTATTGTTCAATTCAAACATGAAAGGTGTGGGCGTTTTGAAAAAACCCCCAAATCTAAATAAAACATTGTTTTCTTAGCAATTGCAACAAATGGAAAGGGAGCTAACAGCTAATAGCAAGAAAAAAGTCCCTGTGCATATGAAATTAATGTTTTGGTACAATTTGCTGAGGTAAAAATTGCTTGTAACCATGGTGACAAGGTCAGAAACCGACCCTGATTGGTTATTCTCATCGGCTTTCTTGTATTCTATATTTTGAACTATTTCAGCCTAATATATTATTGATATTTAGTATAAAACTGTCGAAACTGAAGTCAAAATAAAACCCTACGCCACCGGGATCTCTCCTCCCGAGGGACCGGATCAGAAGCTAAACATAAACACGTGTGACCTTTTCTGACCAGCGACCGCAGTGACCACCGCGCGTAACGTCCAGACCGCTGATGGAGACGTATATCACTGAAAAAAATAGCCACCAAACCTCAGAATGCTGTCTGACATGAACGAATGCTAACATAGACACTTTTGAGCATGTGTGATGACTCTTTAGCAGGAAACGTGTAGGCACATTGTGGCTTCTGACAAACATCCAGCGTTATTTTATCCTGTGGACTGCCGGAGAAGCTGACGGTTGCTGGCTGTTTGAGAAATTCAATCATCTGCACCTGTTCCTCCAGACTCGTTTATTTTTTAATCTTTGGTTACGTTTATGTTTATTAAGAGCCATATATCTGTTCGCGCACGGCACATGCAGCCATCTGCATCAATCCACACTCTTAGCAGAAGCCTCAAAAGGATGCTAACTTTATTATTTATTTTTACTTTCCTTTAAAAGTAGGGATTTTATGAATAGCATGCTAGCTGATTAGTGGTAAGTGTAGGCTACAAAAAAAGCACTACACAAACCACGATGCTAACTTTATTGGGCTAAGAGCGCCTGAATGACAGAGGCACAAGAATGCTAAATATAGCTAACGTTATCCTTTATTTTTTCTTTAATTAAAGTAGTAAAGACATATCTTAAACATTTATAATAATATAACTTTAACATATTATCAGTAGCCACATTTCAGTATTATTTTAGCTAGCTGTAAAAGAAGTGAGCATCTGAGTGCCTGTTGATCGGCTAAGCAGTGATTAGCGTACGCTAAAAGACTCGGATGCTAGGCATTTGATTTTTGTTTCCTATTTATTGTTTTATATATTATATTTTGTTTGATTTTCTTGTCAAATTTATGCCTTATTTTCTGTTCTATTAAAAAAGTTCTTTATACACATTATGCGTTATTTTTTTTTATAATTTTTTTTTTGTTGATGCTTTACTTTTCTAAATAGGTGGGATTTTAGCTTTCGTACATCGTATATTTGTTGACGATCTGCCTTTCGTGTCCGATCTACGAATTAGCGCATGAATTAGCAAGCTAGCTAACTCTCCAACGAAACAGTAAACAAAAATTAACGCTGTAGTAATTACACTTCCTGCCTACTGCGTATTTTGTTCATAGAATAGTTAACAGTTTCCTCAGAAAGTATTGTTTTAAAAAACAAATCTTATTCCTGCACTCAGCTAATTAGCGCTAACTCTCTTTAGGATCTCGTGTGCTGCCGTATGAAGGGCCGTGTTTTAGGACTCGTGAACCTGTTACTGCACTTCATGAGAGAGATGTTTGGCTAACCATGTATGTGTCCAAATCCAAGAAAAAGATCAAATATAAACCGATCTGTGATAGCTATGACTTCTGTTTATCTGTACAAATTATAAATAGTCAGAACTTGGCCTCTGTTCCACTCAGAGACTAAAGGGATTGTGTGAATAGCTTGCTAGGTGATCGGCTAATTATTGGTTAGTATAGCGACCGAAGCCACATGCTTGCTAAATAGCGCCAACTTTACGCTTTTTTTTATGCTACACGCTCGACATTTCTTCTTAAAAAAGCGATATTTTGGCCCGTGGTCTGCCACAGAAGCTGCCGGTCGCTGGATGTTGTCTGAATTTTTGGCCGCCAGCAGTTTCTCGGAATACGACCTCTTCCTCCGCGCTCATTTTTATCTCTACTTTCTGTTCAGTGTCATGGACGTCCAAGATGGTCACAGGGTCTCTCAGGGCTTCTGGAAAAGAGAAGAGCGTATGTTCAAGCTGCAGGATCCACATCAGGAGCCCAGGGAAAGATTAGTGTAAACAAAAATTTAATCAAGATGACAAGACTGCGCTTTGAAGTAATAAACCGTAGTGAGGAATTGATGGCAGCGCACACGTGAATGCTCTTTCTCTGATAAATAGACAAAGAGCCAACCTGTGATCAGACCCTGTTTGTATTTATAAATACCCTGGATTGATTGAATAATTAAATCTGGTGCGTGACTGCACCGGATTCTCGTTTAATTGCTGGGGGGGTTACGTAACGAGATTACAGTGTGGGCTGGGATAGAACTGGGGCAGGTTTTAACCTTGTAACTAACGGCAGTGACCTCTTTCATCAGGATAACGCGCTCTGAGACTGAAAATTGTTCAGGAACGGTTTGAGGAACATGGCAAAGTGTTCAAGGTGTTGACTCGGCCTCCGAATTCCCCAGATCTCAATCCGATCGAGTCTGAGCTGTTTGGTGGTACAAGTGTTAGCCAGGTGGTTTTAACATTATGACTGATCGGTGTATATGCATAATAAACATACAGTATAGAACACAATATCCTGTTTTCTGCTTTTAAACCAATCGTCAAGCTCGTGTTTGATGTTAGTTAGTTCGTTGAGGGGTTTTTTTTGTAGTTCTTTGTAAGCTGAATGTGTAAACCGTCCTGTCTCTTGTTCTTCGGTACTTTCAAAGAATTTGCGATTTTTCACAGTATAGCTACTGGTGTGTTTTGTATGTAAAAAAAAAAGAGTACCGTAATAGACGTTTTATACTATTTTATTGTATCCGGATTTTTTTATTGGATCCGTTTCTTTTTTTGACCTGGTCCGGCTCATGTGTGAGAGCACAGACTTAGATAGAAACAGTTTGAGGAGGAATGTCGTGGTGTACAACCAAAATCAACGAGTCTTCGCTAAACTAGTCTGGGGATAATTCACACTCCTGGGCTAATGATGTGTGTGTGTGTGTGTGTGTGTGTGTGTGTGTGTGTTAAAACCGCGAATTCTATCTTCAGTAGCGGTTATATTCTTCGACCTGCTTTGGCATTTCTTCAGATCTACTAAGATAACGTCCTTCTCGATTCCTCAGCGACGTCGACGTGTCTTTATTAACCACGACCGTAGTCTTTAAGCTGGAAAATAAAATATACCTCTCCTCCACACTTTCAAGTATCTTAACGCTGTAAAATGTGTCGGTTGTTAACCGCTTCGAAAGAGTTGTTCGATTTAGATGCGAATTTTGACGTACGAGCATTTTAAGAAGAAAAAAAAGAAAAAATCCTATCAATTCGGGGACTCTGGGGATCATCAAATTGAAAGAAAAGTGTGAATAACAATGTGTTTAAAATGGAGACATGCATGTCTTTTGTTATAACTGCCTTGTACGCCACTACATGCGAACATTCGTTGTCCCTGACGTTTGAGATTCTTGAAAGGTTTTGATTATAATTAACCCTTACATACTGTTCATATTCTATACTTTCTCAGTGTGGTCCTGGTGAATTTTGACCCGGCCCAAGTATCCCCTCATACTCTGACGTACAGTCTCTATATCAAATTTTGAACCTCTGATCTACTTAGAATGTACAAATAGTCTGTCTGACATTAATAAATGGGTGATTAATCCTTAATGAGGATTTCAGAGAGCAGATAGAGTGCATTTCTCAGGCTTTACACCACTCGTTTATGGAGAAACGAGTGTTTGATCTACTATCAAACAATGTCATGTCCTGTTTTACCTAAGACATGAACAGCCATAATGATTTAAATAGATTCGATTGGAAATGAAAACGCCCAGAACATTCTGGAACCTTGGGGTTTATTATATGAGCATTTCTAATCATTACAACCATCAAACACTGTCCTCACTGCCATATCATTAAATATTCCTGTCTAATTATAACTATGAACTCATCATTAATTCAGCAAGTCGTCCCTATTTTGCAGTCCGTTCCACAGAGAATCTCCTTCTCTTCCGTCCCCTTCTGAATTCTTGCGTCGCCTTTGCATAGAAGGAGTCATAAGGGCCTTTCCATGTGGCACCATGGTAACACACGACCCTAACTTCTTACCGGAACGACAGCGCCAACCGACAAAGTGGCACCAGAATCTCATCAGAAAAACACATCAGAAATTAATTATACAATATAAACATGTTTCCTGAGTGGGTTTCTGGATCAGCGACTGAATTCAGATGGATTAAGAAGATCTTCATGGGAAAAGCGTTGAATGGAAAATTTTTAAGTGTTTAATGGAAAATATTTTCACAGAGGCGAATCGGAGGCTTGCTCAAGGACTCAGTCGTGAGATTGGACTGATCTCACAAACTTTCCACCAAGGGACTACTGTAATTATTACCATTTGGGTCAGTATGCACATTTGGACGTCCTGTCGGGAAACGGCGTGAGTGCTCGGTGTCTTGTCGCGTCCCTGTGTGGTCTGCTCTGAAGCTATTCTGGCGACGGTGTGAGCGACAGGTGACAGAACAGATTCTGGAAACAAACGTGTTGGGGTTTTTTTTTTTTTTTTTTTAGAGACGTGAAATCTCATCCTTTCAGAGCTCTTGATGTTAAGACAAACTTGCAAACAAAAGCTTATTTAAATTCAGAAATACTTCCTGAAAACATTTTGTGAAAAGCAGGGAATGAAACACTCCGTGTCATGCTGTTATAGTGAAATAATCAACGGTGTGATGAAGCGCAGTTACTGTGACCACCCTGAAGTTGATTATTTCCCTATAACAGTACGTCCTGAAGTGTTTTATTCCTCTTATACCTACAATTTCTACAAACTACAATTTTGAAAGAATGAAATGTCATGCTATTTATCCATTTATAGTTACATTTCGCGTCATGGAACGCTCCCGAAACGAGGTGGTTCCTGTTCTCGTCTTTTTCCTGCACCAGGTTCGGTTCTCTCGAACCGTACAGGATTCCAGGAGTTTTTTTTAGTGATTGTTGCGGCCAAAGATATCTGATTTTGCTGCGGCGTTTTTAAAAAATTTGCGATACAACTCGCAGAGATTTTTGCGATTTGTTTTGGCGAAAAACTACTCGAATTGCAATCGCACAAAATAGTTCCGCGCGGTCTTTCGCGGTGATGTTTGTTGGTAAGCGAAGACCTTTTAGCTGTATTCGTGTTCGGCGCACGGGGCGTTGACTGAGCGCGCGTCGCGATGACGTCACATGACGCGTCTCGGCCCGAATCCGCGGTGATTTTGAAAAATATTGCATATTGCGGCGTTTCCTCGATTTTGCGTTCATTTCTGCGATCGCAAAATCACGAAATCCTGGAGGGACCGACTTAGTAACGCAAAAAAACGTCACCGAGAAACTGCACAGAGTACACTGCTCCATCCTGAAGATGTCTGAAAACTTACATTTATAACGCGCTGACACTGGAGACTCCTTCCGTAAACCGTACACACGTTTTCAAAAAAAATCCCGTTTCACTTGCAGAGTCCAGCATACGAATCCTTATACAAACGATAACGTTAGAACGAGTGCATTGATATAAACGTGTGATTAGCAGCTGTTGTAGAAAAACCACTTCTGACCAACCAGATTACAGAATTCAACAGCGCCGATCAAAGCACAAACGCGAAGGCACGCGTTCGAGACGAAGCGGTTTATTCAGAAAGGGAAAAAAACGCCAGAACGTCTTCTCTGAATTGTTTTTATTTATAGAGTCGTGCGGTCTATCAGAAACGGCATCAGGAATGCATGCGCATGATCGAAATGACTCGGTGAAGTCATCCGAGTTAACAAACAGACTCGTTGTTGAAAGTCAGTGGGCTCTGATGTGTGAATGTTAGAGCTCTTTCACCTAATTATCCTGTAAAAAAAAAAAGCAATAATGGGCCTTCTGTGCTGCTTGAAAAGAGAATATTGTGGGTTTGCTGGCGCTGCAGAATCACCGACACACTGGAACTCGTTCATGTATCTGAACTTCTCACATACCGGCTTCACACAGCAGCACTAACGCCGTGTTAATCTCTTCCTGCTCCCCCGGCTTTTCCAACACACTCAAGGCTAGAGGTTGTCATTTGAGCGTGTGATTAACACCGAGTCCGCTGTCGTGTTTGTGTGTGTGTGTGTGTGTGTGTGTGTGGGTGTGTGTGGGTGTTCGTGTTTTAATCCCGCCTAATGAGAGATTTCCCGTCTATGCCTCAGTTTGTATCAGTAGGTTCTGATTGCAGTGTTGGTGACTCTTTTCTAGGGGAAAGTAGCTAATGCATGCTCAAAAAGCCTCTAGATGATGTCACAATATGCCATTTGCATATTGTTTGAATCGGCACGATCATTTGCATATCGGCATGATCGTTTGCACTTGTTATTTATTTATTTATTTATGGCTCTTTTCTTTTTCTTTTTTACAGCATTTTTCTGTAGTTTGATGTGGCACAGTAATGTTTATATAATAATAACTGTTTATATGTGTAATCACATTTAAAAACATATAGCATTAATAACTGTTAGTAAAATATATGCTAAATAAACGAATAAAATAAATACAGTATCCATACTGTATCATTACACTGCAATACGTTAGATATCCTGCGAAGTAGATGCGTGTAATCTTGGTAGAGTCGTGCACAGTTGTCCAGGTCATGCAATTTTTAGACGGTCCCTTACGTACTTCATCACTATAAAGCGCTGCTGCACTGCGTTCCTGAGAGATTAGCTTCAGGGGGATTTCAGGGGTTTATTGTTTGAGAGATAGAAGAGAGAATCTCGAATGTGCGGTGAATCTCCGGTGACCGCGAGACAGTCTAAAATGCGGTGAGTGACGTCATAGTATAGTCCCGCCCCCAACACTGACTGGCAGGTTTCTGTGAAAGACACGGGAAATGCGAATGCAAAAAAACTTTGCGTTTTAATTTACAGAGTTTAGAATGAAGAATTAAGAAGTGGGACAAACAGCGGCGATCAGCGACTGGATGTTGGGAACGACGGAAAAACCCTGGCTGTCCAAGATGGCCGCCATGTGTCTGACGTCACTGAAGAGCCGGATGCAGATATGTAGCATCTTATTAGCTACAGCAGCCAGTACAGAGCTGCAGAAACAAACTGCAGACCCCAAACATCAAACAAACAAATCGAATGCTCTCCATTAGTATTATTACACACACACACACACACACACACACACACGGACAACAACGTGGCACTCGAGAGACGAGATCAGACAAACGGATGTCTTGAAGCACGTCGGCTCAGACAGCTGGAGCTTACAGTGAAGAATCTCAGGCTGTAACCAGTTCCACATGTGGCCCAGTTTGGGTCTCTGCAGAGATCTCTAAATCTCAGGGGGAAAGATGACAGCCGTAAGCCGTCTGAACCGCTGAACCAGAGATCACGCCAGAGAAACCGAACCCAGCCACAAAATCGGATCAAATGACAACCACACAGATGGAGAATTAGCTGAGTACCGTGTCTCCATGTTTAAATAAACGCACTGTGGCCTTTGTGTCAGTCAGTTGCAGTCAAGGAGGCGTGGCCTCTGTGCCTGTCAGTCCTAATGAAGGAGGTGTGACCTCTGTGAAGGTCAGTCTCAGAGAAGGAGGTGTGGCCTCTGTATCTGTCAGTCTCAGAGAAGGAGACGTGGCCTCCCGGGTTGTCTGTCTCAAATAAAGAGGTATGGGCTCTGTCTCCGCCAGTCTCAGTGAAGATTTAGTGGCTTCTTTGCCGGTTAGACTCATTAAGGGAGGTGTGGCTTCTGACGGTGTGAAGCTCGATGAAGGACGTGTGGCCTCTGTGTCTATCAGTGAAGGAGGCGTGGCTTCTGCCCGGCTCTATAAAAGGAGTTGTGGCCTTTGCACTTGTCAGTTCCAATGAAGGAGGTGTGGCCTCTGTATCTGTCAGTCTGAGTAAAGGAGGTGTGGTCTCTGTATCTCAGTAAAGGAGGTGTGGTCTCTGTATCCATCAGTCTCAGTGAAGGAGGTGTGGTCTCTCTATCCATCAGTCTCAGTAAAGGAGGTGTGGTCTCTGTATCCATCAGTCTCAGTGAAGGAGGTGTGGTCTCTGTATCCGTCAGTCTCAGTGAAGGAGGTGTGGCCTTTGTATCTGTCAGTTTCAGTAAAGGAGGTGTGGCCTCTGTATCTGCCAGTCTCAGTAAAGGAGGTGTGGTCTCTGTATCCATCAGTCTCAGTGAAGCAGGTGTGGCCTCTGTATCTGTCAGTCTCAGTAAAGGAGGTGTGGTCTGTGTATCCATCAGTCTCAGTGAAGGACGTGTGGCCTCTGTATCTGCCAGTCTCAGTAAAGGAGGTGTGGTCTCTGTATCCATCAGTCTCAGTGAAGGACGTGTGGCCTCTGTATCTGCCAGTCTCAGTAAAGGAGGTGTGGTCTCTGTATCCATCAGTCTCAGTGAAGGACGTGTGGCCTCTGTATGTGTCAGTCTCAGTAAAGGAGGTGTGGTCTCTGTATCCATCAGTCTCAGTGAAGCAGGTGTGGCCTCTGTATGTGTCAGTCTCAGTAAAGGAGGTGTGGTCTCTGTATCCATCAGTCTCAGTGAAGGACGTGTGGCCTCTGTATCTGTCAGTCTCAGTAAAGGAGGTGTGGCCTCTATATCGGTCAGTCTTAGTGAAGGAGGTGTGGCCTCTGTATGTTTTGGAAAGACACATTCCTGCTGTTGATGAAACAAACGACATCATCTTGTGTCCATTCCCCCTCAAAACAGCCTAAACTTCAAAACAACTGCTCTTGTGGAACTTCACACATCGTAAACTTTTACGGCCGCTTATTTTAAACCGGTTCGGTTGTCAGTAGGTTCATGGTAACGGTAAAGCATGTGGCTTTGAAGTTGAAGTGCATGTGGATCTCATCATACAGACCTCAGCATACCATAGATACACTCCGAGATCCTGTTCACCTGCGATGTTGTTAACCTTCATACCTGTCCAATTACGGCCTTATGGCATAGTTAAAGTACTTGGTTGCGTGGGAGATGTACTGAGATGTCCAAGATGATTAGAGCTGTACTGGTGGAAATGCAAATTCCATCGAGTCTCGTCAGGATGGTGAATATATGGAAGTTCCTGTGAGGATAAGTTCAAAGCCAGCGCCACGGTAAAACTCAAGCGAGCAGTCATGGATGTTATATAATGTCTAGCAGATGGAGAGAAAGACAGAAGGGAGCGAATACTTACAGGATCTCCGTTGCCTGCTGCCGATGCCCCTCTCATTCTTCTCCTAAGCAAATGGATTTACGATTCATTAAGAACGGATTTGCAGGCAGGATTCTTGGCATGGCCGAAGCTTGTGTGTGAGGCATCGCTGGGGTGAAAAGCTGAATGGCAGCGTTTCGTGAGGATTTCGTGAACATGAGGTTCACGTTTTCAGCAAAATGTTGCCAGGCCCTGCTCCGAGATTCTGATCGCCGATGGCTTCCAGAAAACCCTAGGGTTCACCTCTCGAGGTCGTGTTGTGGAGGAATGACATGGCGCATAATCAGACCTCTTGTTTGATTTTGAAGTGCTTGCTGAAAGAGTCTGAGAGTGGACTTTACAATACAAGTCAGAACATAGGGGTGGGAATTCGTGGGCCAGCTGACTGAGACCGTTACTAGAGCGCTTGCTGCAATGAAATATTCGGCAAGATCTAAGAAGGCCAGGGTGTAATGTTCTAAAGATAACATTCCTGCAACTGCTGTAATTCTTTACAGGGATCGCTTCACAATGTCATTTTTGCAGCTCACTAATGTTTCTAAGAACCTACAAGCAATCTCTCTCATTCTGTCATTGGCTCGTTCTCCTAATGTGTGCACCTGTTCTGTGTTTACTCGCTGATCTGTGTATCTGGAATGCCTAGAAAACTCTTTGAACCAGAAGCACCTAGAAGCATAGAGTTCTTCAGAAAGTCCATCTAAAATAAAATAGTTGGCTGGGTGATATGTATATTTATATATTTATATATGTAATATAAAAACGTTCAAAGCGAGACTATAACCTTGTCATGTAGTAGTTCGTCCCTGGACCAATCGATGACCTTCGAGGAGTCACTAAATACCAAACAACAAGACAGCCGCATATATCCTAATCTCGTACCCCTGCGTACAGGCCTTCGCGGACGTGGAGCCGGTGAGGATGACGTCGGAGGGCTCGGACTGCCGCTGCAAGTGTGTGATGCGGCCGCTGAGCATCGAGGCGTGCTCGAGGCTTCGGGACGGGACCCTGAAAGTGGACGATTTTTACGCGGTGGAGACGGTGAGCTCAGGATCGGACTGTAAATGCTCGTGCACCGCTCCGCCCTCTTCGCTGAACCCCTGCGAAAACGAGTGGAGGACGGAGAAACTGAGGAAACAAGCACCCGAGCTGCTCAAGGTACGCACACACACACACACACACACACACACACAAAAGCATAACTGTGTGTATGTGTATGGCGTACACATCTTTACACTCAAATCCTTATAAAGCTGGCCTAAGAAATCATTTGAAACCTGATTAAAATTGACAAAATAAAGGGTCAATCAAAATCTGTATAAATACTACACATTGTATTATAATGCATAAACGATTACCATCGTTTTTATTTTCTCTAAAACACAGTCTGTGCCTTCTTGCAGGTGTTATTTATATCTTACATTTCATGCATGAGCCTTATTGCATGTGTTTTTACGGTGGACCGGCTACTCCAGGAATTACGGTAGTTTGAGAGAGACGCTATTACCTTTTTCTTAAGCTGCTTTTGTTTTCCATTTAAACAGTAAGCGCTATTTTAATGAAGTCAGAAACGCGCGTTCACGTTTGTGCAGGTCACGACGTCCTTCGCGTTCTCCTCCGTTTGGACTGAACGGACATGCGGCTCGTTTTTGCTGACGCGACGAGAAGCTTTGCTTTATCTTCCCTTTCCTTTCACACTCTCACGGTTCCCTAAGGTCACGATGAGGTCACGTTTTACGCTTTTCATTAAATCAGACTGCCGAGGATTCTGCATCCCTGTCGGTATCGGGAACACGATAAGCGACATCGTGCCATCTCTAATTATACCTCCATGCTTAACTTGAAACAAGTAGCAAACGGTAGCGAAAGGCTCAGGAGTGCTGAAGCGTGGCAACGTTAACGAGACACAAAAAGTTAACTATACAAACAGGGGTCTGAAATGCTTTACGCAGTACTCGTACGCTCGTACACCGTGCCACTTCTGGTCCCAGAAGACCGTCCATGCCACTAATAAAGAGGAAACACGTGTCCGAGTTTTTGACAAAAGTCGAGTTCATAGAGGGACGCATCAGGGTCGAGTTACAGACGTTTCGCCTCACGTTTCCTTCGCGGCTTCCTGCTGAGCTCCCCGATAACATCAGGATGTTTTTAGGAAGGATTTCAAAACAACGGCTGGATTTGTAAAAGGAAGTTGGATCATTGATAACAGCCTGTCCATCCAGACACATCTTATATATGTATATATATATGTGTGTGTGCGTGTGTGTGTGTGTGTGTGTAGCTGCATTCCATGGTGGACTTGCTGGAGGGGACGTTGTACAGTATGGATCTGATGAAGGTTCATGCGTACATGAATAAAGTCGTGTCTCAGATGAACACGCTGGAGGCGGTGAGTAACGATCTAACGTTAATAAAAAACCGGGTAACAGGTTGGGATTGGATGAACGGATTCACGAAGGAGTAAATGAAAACGACTGAGTGAGTGCATGGCTGGATTAATGAAGGAATGAAATATGGAAGGCTAAATACACTGATCATTAATGAAGGAGCCATGAAACAGAGCGAACAGGTGAATGAATGCACGAATGAGTGAATGGCGGAGTGAGCAGGTGGATTAATGAAGGAGTGGATAGACTAATGGAGGAGTAAATGAAAAGACGGATTAATGAATAAACGGTGTAATGAATGAGTGAATGGGCGGATGAAGCGACTGACTATATGTGTGAAAAAAGTCAATAAAATTCATATAACAAGTGAAAGTGAATGGACTGGTGGGGTAATGAATAAGTGAGTAAACAAATGGACGGGTGGATGGATGGATGGATGAAGTAATTCATTAGTAAATGAATCTATCTATCTATCTATCTATCTAAACGAATGCATTGTTTAATAAATTTCTGCATGGATGGATTATGAATGAAGCAATTAACGAGGGAGTGCAAGAATAAATGAACAGATATATCGATGAACGTGTGAACAAACAGATGGAATAACGAATCAGTGAATAAACGACAAACTGAATGAATGAATGAAGGAGTAAACGAACCCAGTGATTACGTAATATGTGAAAGAACAGAATATGAATTAAATGAATGAGTTATTGAGTATATGTGCGAGTGAATGAACAGATATAACGATGAAAGGATGACTAGTGGAGGAATGAAAATTAAGAAAAGGAGTAAATGAATGAATTAACGCCGGAGAGAACGGAGGAAGGCATGTCATGGACGAACGAGTGAACGAGCCCTCGGATTAAAGAATGACGGCAGGTTAAGATGGACAGGTGGATGGACGTGCGGACAGGTCGAGGGCTTGGCGGACGGATTTAGATGGAATATTGGACGAAATAGAAAAGCGGTTCGATCCTTTCCCCCCGCAGACGATCAAAACGAACCTGAGCCGTGAGAATGACTTCGTTCGAGACAGCGTCATGAACCTGTCCAATCAGCTGAAGAAGTACGAGAACTACTCGGACATCATGGTGAGCATTAAGAAAGAAATCTCCAGCTTGGGAGTGCAGCTGCTGAAGAAAGAAACGACAGACAACAAGGCACAGGTGACGCTGACGAACACACGAAATACACTCAAAACACACTTAACACACAAAATACAAATATGACGTCGCGTTAAAGTTTAGTCAGAGTGTGTCTCCGGTCATGTGACCTTTATTACGCGTGAACACAGACCAATATTTCAAAGACACGCATGAACATATTACAGATATATAACAGCTATGAACTGTTATTAATGAGTAGTTAATTACTTATTCATTAGTTATCGATATTAATACGTTCACACTAACAATCAAAAAAAATGCAGGCAGTCGTTTGTTTCTGCTTTCTACGTAAAACGAAGCCACCATTTCAGAACCTAGCAAGTACAGTTAGCTTGTTTTGCTAACTCGAGCATGTGACGTAAATCAATCGACCAATTTTCCCACTCATTAGCGAGTTAGTAGGCTTTAAAAGCTATAGATTTATACGTAAGTACTACCTTTTCTCATTGGATGTAAAAAAACAAAAGGTGTACCGGCCACGCCCACAAGAGACAAACTGCAAGCGATCTCATTTGCATGTTCTCTTTTCGCAGTATTTTAACCTTAAATGAACCTCAGGTTCGCTAGAGACCGTCATCACTCGCATTCACTTGCAAGCTATTGAAAGTACTGTGACTGGTTACCGGCTCATGTATGATTGCAGGCCACCGACAGCAAGAAGGGCAAAGAGGCAGTAAAACCCCCCAACAAAAAGTCCCCGGTGGATAAATCGCCTCCAAAGCCTCCCAAAGAGAAACCCGTCAAACCCAAAAAGGAGCCTCCGCCTCCCAAGACGCCCAAACCTGCTAAACCAGAGCCGACCCCCAAGAGCAAACCGGCGGGTCACCAGCCGGGGGTCATCAGGGGCATCACCTACTACAAAGCCACCAGGACGGACGAGTCAGGGACGGACAGCGCGTCCAAAGGAGACAGAGGTGCGTTTGTTTGTCTGTGTGTGTTATCTGTGCGATGGAAGTTTATAGAGTACACACACACACTTATCCACGTGAATCACTCACTCCGTTATGAGTTCCTGACTTCTCATGCTGTTTAAAGAACCAGCGCCAAGTCTTTCGTTGTTACCTAAATGAATCCCATCACTCAGCTTGCTTTCATTAAAAGGATGTTAGCTTTGGGGCAGGCTTGTTGCGATAGTCGGTGTTCCCAGCGTTCCCGGTGCTGGGGCCGCACACCGATTACATCACTTCCCCACTGTGGCACCGCCCCCACCGTCGCTTTGCCTTTTTATAGTAATAAAAATCATTTAGTTCAGGTAGAGAACGGACACTACAATTAAAAACTGAGCCGCAGCACAGATCAGCAGGAGTCAGACTTCATTCGTCACGTGACGGGAGCGACGCGAGCTGACTGACAGGACGATGGCGGAAGATCTGGTTTCGAAAGTTCTGTGTTTAATGTAAGCGAGTTTCTCACTGCACCGGTTTGTAGTTGTGTTTTTCATTAAGAATAATAACGAACCCACCGTTCGAGCAATCGGCGTTAATTCGAAAAAGCGAAAGTGATAGCGGTGTATTACCGGTGTATCACGTCGATTAACCGGTAGGAAAATTTCCTCACCGTCACATCCCTACTTTAGGGCTGTTTTACTGTTTCGGCTGAACAGCTTCGAAACACCTCCGGTTGCCACTTGTTATTCAGAACTGCCACGAAGTCACAACCCCCCCCCACACACCCCCCTGCTGGGCCACGCCCTCCGTGAGGTTTTATAATGCGCTGAAATCTGCTATAGGCATCCTGCTTCTCTAAAATACGCTCTATAAAACGTCGTCCATAATCCCTGTGCGCTTGTATTTTCTCCTCATAAGAGCCGTTAGAGGTAATTGTGAACAGCAGAACTGCTCCGAGGCAGAAGAAACGATCCCTTAGTCTCGGGCTTTAATGCAGAAGAGGCAAACTTTCATGCCTAGCGAAAGAAAAATGATAATATGCTAATACGATTTGGCTGTGTGATAACCCTGAGTGTACGCTTCGCCGTACGTGATCGGAATCTCTTATATTCACCGCACCAAAAGCCCCGCCCACTTTATACTGCAAGTCACCATTTATTCCAGCTTTGGAGTGCAGATTGTGGCCACAAGACCGAAATTAAGCTCATTCACATAAGCAAATTGTTATTATTGTTATATAATGAGTCTTTATTGATGACGTATACGTTACAGCACAGTGAAATTCTTTTCTCCGCATACTCCAGCATGTCAGGAAGTTGGGGTCAGAGTGCAGGGTCAGCCATGATACAGCGCCCCCTGGAGCAGAGAGGGTTAAGAGCCTTGCTCAAGGGCCCAACAGTGGCAGCTTGGCAGTGCTGAGGCTTGAACCCCCGACCTTCTGATCAGTAATCCAGATATATATATATATATATATATATATGTAATCCAGTATACCAAAAACAACGCTACCGAGTTCTCATACTGTGAATATTCTACATTTCCTGAAGAACTTCAAACATCTCGTGATATTTCATGTAGCTTCAAGGCACGCCGTGGTGTTCAGTATGAGATGCTTTAGATCCGCTGTTCCTCTTCCCTGAAGTGGTTTCTTCATTTGTCTTGCGCTGTTGGAGTTATGTTGTAATTGGATTCTTTGACTTGAATGCACAATAATGTTTTGCTGTATTTATGTCTGGCTCTCATCGAGCTCGTGGTTAATGTTCCAGACGGAGCCCCCCCATCGGTGCAGGAAGAGCAGGCTCAGATTAGGCTCGCTCCCCCGACATTGTCTTCGCGGAGATGTGTTTTGCATGGCGCGACATGAGACGGGCTCGGCTTGAAAACGCAAACACCGCGGGGATAGACTCGGTTACAGCGCAGGAAGTTACTACGAGCGCAACATCTCATAAATAATCAATAGCGCTTTTGAAGTGGAATCTCTGATGCTTCGGGGTGAAACATTGAACTCTCGGTCGTAATCCTTTTCTCCCTCCTTCCTTTGTCTCTGAAAGAAAACACAGCCAAAACCCACAACGTCCACCAAATCGAGGACAAGGGAGGTTCCGAACTCGTCTTGGAGGCCATCGAGGGCACCACTCCTGTGCTGCCAAAGACAACAAGAACAACAACAACAACAACAACTGTTGCTTCAACAACAGCTGCCTCACACACACAAACAACCACCAGCGTTGAGGAGCTTTTCACCACAAGTTCCACCGAGTCAGACCCAGAGATGGAGAAACGCACCATCACCACACCGTCGCTGAAGAACGCACAACCCGGCTCTAACAAGACAGGTAACACGTGGGTTTCCTCTGGGTTCTCCAGTTTCCTCCCACCTCCCAAAAACTTTCTATCCAACAACACTGTGTAAATGTGTGTGTGTGTGTGGTTACTCTGTTCAGTGTACATTAAACCACCGGAGTGTGAGGGCACCATCGCCTCGGTGGAGATGCCGGAGAAGCACCACAGCTACGGGCGTAACGAAGGCGCGTGGATGAAGGACCCTGTCGCCAAGGACAACAAGATCTACGTCACCAACTACTACTACGGCAACAACCTGGTGGAGTTTCGCAACCTGGACAATTTTAAGCAAGGTAGGAACCGCTCCAAATCTCCTGGGTTTGGTTATGAGATAAATCCCAAACTTCGAACATCCCACAGAGCGGCATTAATTCCATTATTAAAAATGGGAGCGAATACGGCACAATGCGACTCTGTTTAGACGAGGCCATCTACCACAAGTCAGTGGGTAAAGAGGGAATTAGAAGAAGCAACCAAGAAGAACCAGTGATGCTACCACAACCATGCTTCACAGTGGTGATAGTGTTCTCAGCATTGGCTTTTCGCCAAATGTAGCACTCATTTCTATTCATTAGATATATTTTTTTTATTTGTACAAAATTTACTAATTACATTGACAACCCCCCAATGCCCCACCCCCATATTATGGGCTATATTGTGTTGATTCATGACATAATCTCAATTACATCCATTTCAGTTCCAGGTTGTAACAAAGTATGAAAGGGTTTAAGAAAGGGGGTGTGAATACTTATCTATGGCGCTGTATATACACAAATTTTTCCCAAAATGTTAGACAGAGTCTTATCATTCCAAGCTTCCAAGTTGTTCCAAAATCTCACTCTAGTACACTTTACAGGTGAAATCATAGTGCAGACGTTTTTACTCACTTCCTGTATCTGATCGTAGGTCGCTGGAGTAACCTCTACAAGCTCCCGTATAACTGGATAGGAACGGGTCACGTGGTCTACAACGGCGCCTTCTACTACAACCGAGCCTTCACCAAGAACATCATCAAGTACGACCTGCGGATGCGCTACGTGGCGGCGTGGACGCTGCTTCACGACGTCGTCTACGAGGACACGACGCCGTGGAAGTGGCGCGGCCATTCGGACATCGACTTCGCCGTGGACGAGAGCGGCCTCTGGGTGATCTACCCGGCAATGGACTACGACTACTCGCAGCAGGAGGTGATCATCATCAGCAAGCTGGACCCGAGCGACCTGTCCACCAAGAAGGAGACGACGTGGAGGACGCGCCTGAAGCGCAACACGTACGGCAACTGCTTCGTCGTGTGCGGCGTGCTGTACGCCATCGACGTGTACAACCAGAGAGAGGGCGAGGTGGCGTACGCCTATGACACGCACACCAACAGCGAGGCGGCGCCGCGGCTCCCGTTCACCAACGAGTACGCCTTCGTCACCCAGGTGGACTACAATCCTAAAGAGAAGGTGCTCTATGCCTGGGACAACGGACACCAGCTCACTTATAACCTTCACTTTGTGGGTCAATGAGACGCTCGGAAAAGCGTTCGACCTTTAATTCAGGAAATCTGACTTTTTAAAGAGGGGAATAAATAGAAAGAAGATTATAATAACCGTACAAGGGAAGCGGACTCTTTCTGACCTTCAACAAATGCCGACTAGAGCAACGTCGTGTAGTTCGTGTCGCAAAAAGTGGTTTGGAAAGTGGAAAAATGACAAAATTCAGGGTTGGCACATTAAAAATGAATTCTTCCGACATTTAAATGATGATGCTACACAACGTTAAGAAGGTTAACATTTAAAAAATATATATATTTTGTGAGAATAAATAATATTTTAATAAACCTATAAGATGTTTATGGTACTTGTATTAAAAAGGGTGTATCAGTGTATGTAAATGACTCATTTACGCTATAAAGTTTGTAAAATATAATTGACTTTTGCACTGTAAATATTTCCGGAGACCGTTAGCGACGGAGCTGTTTGTTAGATCAATAAGGGTGTGGGGTTTTTTTTTGTTTTTTTTTTAATTATTTTTTTTTTTTTTTACGTCTCCTAGTAAACATTAGTTAAACTCCTGGATGAGTTTCTATAAGCGTGTCTGTTTTGTATGACTCACGTATGGCGGGTGAAATGTTCCATGTTTTCTGCACTATAACTGAAATAAACTTCAACTCCGTTACCACGGTGCCTCTAGGATCCGGATGTGAGGAAACCATTTCTTTTATAGTGGTGCAGAATAAAGACGGCTCGATCACGTTCACGCATTTACGTGTGAATTTTATCGTTTCGGATTTTCTGATTCTTTCCTAACGGAGTCGTATCCGATTCCCACCCGGTTATACGGCTACTAGCTGGAGATGGTGAAGGCTTACCCCAGAACTTTGTTAACGTTCTCGCATAATTGCTTATGGGATGGCTCGTAAATGAGGGAGCGGTCTTCTTCGTGAAGTAACGTCTTGGCCATGTATAGTGACGATAAAGCTATAATGCTACAGCTAGAAGTCTGGCTTGTGGCTTTCTATTTAAACACTTGTTTTAATAAAACACTGATTGGCTGTGAGAGACATGACTTTTATTTTTTAACAAGTTCTCGCATTAGTTTAATGACGGAATGGAATGATCACATTAAAAAGAATGTCTGTTAATATATGAACTCATACAGTTTGTCTAGAAACACAATGTTGACAAAATGACTCTTAAAATTTTGTCTTGTATCTCCTGAAACAAAATGACCACATGGACAAATTGGCTCTTTTATCTCCTGAAACAAAAATTACAATGTTGACAAAAAATGGCTCTTGTATCTCTGGTAACAAAATGACCATGTTTACAAACTGGCTCTTGTATCTCCTGAAGCAAAATGACTGTATTGACAAACTGGCTCTTGTATCTCTGGTAACAAAATGACCATGTTGACAAAAAACGGCTCTTGATATTTAGTCTGGTATCTCCAGAATCAAAATGACCATGATGCCAAACGGTTCTTGTAGCTCCTGAAACAAAATGACCATGTTGACAAATTAGCTCTCGTATCTCTGGAAACAAAATGACAATGTTAACAAAATGGCTCTTAGTTTAGTCTCAATATTAATCGCTCAATTTCACCCCACCGGTGGGAAACTATTCATTTTCCATCCCCTCCTTTCCCTCCACCCCCTTATTGAAACTTTAATAGCGTAATACACTGAAGGTTTTTCCCCCATGTCCATTCCCATGCCCAGGAAAATGCAGATCTAATTATCGTCTGCTCTTCATGGTCAGAGGTCCTCTCTATTAGATTCTTTCCAAACAGGGAGGACGACACACCCTTGAAGCCTTTCCAGCATTTTCTTGTGGGAGATGTGGGCGTGCCCAGGGTTTGATTGACAGCCGGGATGTGCTCTAGGGATCGGGAAATGATTGGGAAGGGTTGTGGTTTGGCTTTGGTGTGCTTCTAATAATCGCTCGAGGCTCTGCACCAACCCTGTAACAGGCTGCGACTTCTTCCTGCCCACAGCCAACATCAATAAGAAATGCTAATAATCCTGTCACGGCTCACGCAGTATCGAATGTCACTCTTGGGTATTCCGAGCATTTTTATTTTCCCCCTCACACAAATACAGGATGACCTCAGTACAGGAGTGATGCAGAAGTGTCCAAACCCACACATCAGCAATATGATGGAACGAGACCTCCCAACGTCCCGCTTGGTAATTCCCCCTCCTTCCTCCGGATCATTAAAAACATTTGGAAATCACTGGAATCTTGCAGGAGGTCCTCAGGAGACAAGATGAAGGAGAAGGTCCTGCGCTGTAATGTCTCGCCCGACCCACTTTATTTATTTGGTCCAGTGATGTCATGTGGATTCAGGGATTTCCAAAACGTCCCAGCTGCGACTTTGACCTTCTTAAGCTGGATCTCTTCATCTTCGTGTCAGACGTCATTGTCGGCGTCTCACTGCAGCGACATCTGGCATTCACGGCTCACGGAAACGAAGACGTGCGCATCCACGCGCAGCCGCGATCACGTTACGAACGTGATTACTGAGAACAAAATATCCAGATTCATGCTGTAATGCAAGTCACAGCAAATGAGAGATGATTTCTCAACCTGTGCGTGTCTCAACCCCGGTGAGAAGAAACACCAACAGCATTAAAAGAACAAGGGCAAAAATAAAATACACACAGCAAAACCTACCGTTTGTTTTACTGAAGGAATAACACACGATGAGGTGCGCTGTTATTGGAAAAGAATCAACCACGGGGATTATTTATCCAATCGTTGGTTGTTGGACGTCTCGAAAGCCTTCCTCTTATAAACACGGCAATTTCCCCCAATTTTACATTTATTATTAATGTCGTCGGACGTCCATGAAACAACTTCCTGCTCTTACTTACACAAAGCGTAAACCACTTTGACTGTTACAAAGCGCTGACACTGGAGACTCCTTCCATATATGTTGAATAAACATCTCCTTACTTTAAGGAAACTTCACCATATCAACGATTACACACTTTTTTTTTAGCTAGCAAGCGAAATCCCAAGCTCTGGCTGTAGGCTGACGGTAGGAAGCTAGCCGGATAAATAGCTAGCTATACGAAAGGTATTTTTTTATTAATTGTGTGTTCTCTGTGTGTTTGCGGTAATCCTTTTAGCTGCGTAACTAACACGAGAGAAGCAGGACTTCTCAGATTGAAGCGTGACGGTGTACGATCTACGTAGAAACGTTTCCCTCGGGAAAAAACTTGAATTCCTATCTTCCGGCTCTCGGGGGAAATCCCTGTGATGTAGCGTCGGGAATTACGGATTGGAATTCCGGGAACAAAAAACGACATCTACGGTTCAAAATAATACGTCGAATTCTTAAATTAGACTAGAATTTCGGTTGATCGGTTTATATTTCGGCATCTAATCAATCGCTGCTGAAAAATCTCCCCAACGTGTTCGTTTCCGTTCACGATTAGGAAGACGTCGGGCTAACGTTTAGCATGAACGTGCTAGCTCACGTTAAATAAAAGCGACGACGGATGACTGTACGTGGTGAACGAAATGGCGGTAGGAAACGATGGGTTTTTTCCGTGAATTTGAGGAGAGTGTGTGAGGATTAAGACGTGCAGCTTGCTAAACGATCCTAAACTGGATGCTAAGCATCCCTCTCGCTAGCCATGTCAGCGTTAGCGTTCCAGTGCAAATATAGCGAAGGAAGTCTCGACATGACTCTCAACATGTCTTGGCCGATCGAGTACACTCGGGACAGTAAGGTATTGTGTAACTTCGATTTTAGGCCAAAAACGTTGTTTTGATATTGATGCTATCTGCTAAGTTAACAGATTTATAACAGATACGTGAAGAAACAAAGAGGATTTGAAGATTAAGGAGTTTTCATTGTCTGCTTTTGGTTTTGAAGTTAATCAGGCAGCACTTATTAGCTTCTGTTGTTTGGATGTGAACTCAACTGGAAGACAGAACGCTGCTAATCGGAACAACGACGTCCTTTGTGACCACACACACACGCACACAGTGTAGGACTATTGAAGGAAACACAATGGCGTCTTTTGGACTGCTGGATTGAGACAGATGTCACTAGTTATGTGGAAGAATTGGAGGAATTCTTACCGAAGTCCCACCGAAGGAACGATTCATTCCTCAGGGTTTTCCCTGTTGGATGGATAACAAACGACTCCCCCAGTCACGTGTCAAGCTCTTCTCGCAGGGAAGATCTACGCGTGGGCAAATACAATGCTTCTGCTTTCGGTCAAACGAGATACGACCGTGCCAGAGAATGAAAACGTTGCAGAAAAGGACAAAATTATACTTGCGTTAAAAACTTTGCATGTGTAAGTTGCATTAACGAGGCAGACGTTTATTTGAACTTTAAATCGACGCTTCGAAGACCCTGAGCCGAAGCCCCGTAAGTTCATCTTTACTAAAAAATTATTACTCAGCAGCGTTTAATAAACGTTTAATAAACGTTTAATAACCCCTGCTACGATATTTCCACTAGCGAGGATTTCATGTTAGTGCGCCGCCAACACGCTTACACACACCAAAGCAGCCGTCAAAAGAAAGAAGGATTATCTTATATTAGCGGTTAATTTAGTGGGGGGGTTTTTTCCCCACCAGGTGAAAATAAAACAAGATGGTGGACAAGATATGGCGTCTTTATTCTAGAAAATAAAGTCAACTTAAAGTGAATTTAGCGTTTTGTTTTTTTCTAGGTGAATGCTAACACTTAAAATGTGCGCTCTTTTAGTTTCTTTTTTTTTAAAAAGTCCTTTTTTTTAAAAAAAAACAACAACAACAACAACAACTATGAATTAGTTTCTTTTAGTGGTTAATGTCGCATTTTTAGGTGAACGTTAACACTGTAATCGTGCGGCACAGGAAAACGAGATGGCAGACAAGATGCGGTGTCTTTATTCTAGAAAATAAAAAAAGTCACTTTAAAAATAAATAAATAAATAAATAAATAAATAAATAAATAAATAAAAATTAGCATGAGCTTTCTTTAGCGGTTACTTTAGCATTTTCCCAGGTGAACGTTCACATTGAAAATCTGCACCAATAAAAAAAACAAGATGGTGGACAAGATGTTATCCTCTAAACACTTTTCTTCTTTGTTTAAAAGAAGAATTAGCATCCTTTAGTGGTTAATTGGTCATGCGTCTAGGTGAAGGCGAACACTAACATTTCTTTGACGCAATGCACGGCGTTTTAATTACATAAGACGATCGTAATATTATCTTTATCTAACATTAGCCAATAACTAGCCCCCTCAGCTATGTGACATTAAGTAGCTAGCTAAAAATGATCATAAATGCTCAAAAATCGTAAGTGTTCAATATTCTTTTTTGATTTTCTAACATTTCATCCTGGTCGAAGAATCAGTGAGCGAATGCTAGGCTAGGCTAAT
>NC_071259.1:1760291-1762791 GCF_023375685.1 Ictalurus furcatus | reverse complement strand
TGGAGCGAACGAGCTAAGAATGATCCATATTCAGAAACAAGAACAACGAGAGAGGACCGTAAGCAGGAATCGGAGAACGATGCGGAACATACCAATCACAGGACGGGGGTGGGGGTGGGGGTGGGGGGGTGGGGTTTAGGGACCAGACTTAAAATGACAACAAAACCGCAGAACGATTTCGTGCGGTTGCGATTTCGCCGATTCGTGTAGATTCGACTCCTCCGGCGTTTACGTATAGGGCGCCGTTACTTTCGTCCTAATTCGATGCCTAGTCGAATCGAACAAATCTTAAAAGTGGGCTGCTTCGCTACTTCGTCGCTCCTCTTCTTGAGGTTTCTTCGTCATGTGGTCTCAGGGAGTGTTTCCTCTCCCGCACTGTTGCCCCCGGGCATCTATTAATCTACATCCAGATTTCTCTACAGCTGCTTCGGGACGATTTCCTTACAAATAAAGTTTTACTGTCCGAGTATTTCCCGGCTGCGCTGTAGCATGCTGAAAGTCTGCGTGTTTGGTGTCCAGGATGTAAACATGGGTGTGAAACTCCACCAAGGCCTGACTCCTCAGGGTTTCTGCCCTGCTTCCTTTCAGTTTATTTCCACACGGTGACTAATAAAGGGAAAGTGCACAGATGTTCTCCAAAACACTCACTCACTCACTCACTCTCTCTCTCTCTCTCTCTCTCTCTCTCTCTCTCTCTCTCTCTCTCTCTCTCTCTGCAGTTGGCAGATGTAAAGAAAACCAAAGTAATCGCTTCTGTGCCACAAACATCCCGCGCTCCAAACCACGGGAACGATATTTAACTAAACTCTGTCGTCCTTGACGACCGAGTCTCGAATAAAAATCCGTTTAATTGTGATAATCGCTTTCTTGCGCACATCAGCACACACACACACACTTTCCAGAACGGAGCGCATGTACTGTACAGTATAATAATAAAAGAATGACTCATCTATTGGCCGCTTCGGGAGGTAGGACGGCCACACTTCACTTCCTGTCTCGTAAAAATAAATAAATAAACTAAATTAAATCTAAAAAGAAAGCTCTTCGTGTGAGAGCTCCAGCTTTGAGCTTCACATCCGTGCTTCCTGTGGTATTCGCCGCACTCAGACTCCAGTCCGGTTGCTTCCTGTGGACCTTTTTCACAAATAAAGCAGTGCACACAGTAACACCAGGTATTTACACGCTCTGGGATCTTACACCGTGCCGCAGTAATTACACCGTTCGAAACCACGTAGCATTGCGATGTACTCCGAACACGAGAGAGTACAAACAACACCGAGGTCTTTAGGATCCATGAGGTTCACATTCAAACACATCTTCTACATCTTTTAACTGGAGGTACAGGAGACCAACCCGTGAGGGTACGAGTCTCAGATCGTTAGGACTCTCCATCCAGAGCTTCTGAACCCAGAAATCTCTCCAATCACACCTACAAACCCCTCAAACTTTCCAGCAGTTCAGGTACTGCTCGTAAACCCCGTCGAACTCGTCTTTCAAACTCAAATCCTGTTTCAAGCTTAAATATCATTCATCCTGCTGCTTGCAATATTTTTTACTGAACACTCCTGAAACTCTCGTATTTAAAGATTAAACTTTTAACTATGAATTAAACTTCTTTAAGGTTTCTCACTTAAATCTGTTAAAACCGTTAAAACTCTCCACCTTCTCACTTAAAACCATTAAAACCATCAAAACTCTCCACCTTCTCGCTTAAAACCATTAAAACCATCAAAACTCTCCACCTTCTCACTTAAAACCATCAAAACTCTCCACCTTCTCACTTAAAACCATCAAAACTCTCCACCTTCTCACTTAAAACCATCAAAACTCTCCACCTTCTCACTTAAAACCATTAAAACCATCAAAACTCTCCACCTTCTCACTTAAAACCATCAAAACTCTCCACCTTCTCACTTAAAACCATCAAAACTCTCCACCTTCTCACTTAAAACCATTAAAACCATCAAAACTCTCCACCTTCTCACTTAAAACCATTAAAACCATCAAAACTCTCCACCTTCTCACTTAAAACCATTAAAACCATCAAAACTCTCCACCTTCTCACTTAAAACCATCAAAACTCTCCACCTTCTCACTTAAAACCATTAAAACCATCAAAACTCTCCACCTTCTCACTTAAAACCATTAAAACCATCAAAACTCTCCACCTTCTCACTTAAAACCATTAAAACTCTCCACCTTCTCACTTAAAACCATTAAAACCATTAAAACTCTCCACCTTCTCACTTAAAACCATTAAAACTCTCCACCTTCTCACTTAAAACCATCAAAACTCTCCACCTTCTCACTTAAAACCATCAAAACTCTCCACCTTCTCACTTAAAACCATCAAAACTCTCCACCTTCTCACTTAAAACCATTAAAACCATCAAAACTCTCCACCTTCTCACTTAAAACCATTAAAACCATTAAAACTCTCCACCTTCTCACTTAAAACCATTAAAACTCTCCACCTTCTCACTTAAAACCATTAAAACCA
>NC_071259.1:1702791-1755291 GCF_023375685.1 Ictalurus furcatus | reverse complement strand
TCCTCCTCCTCCTCCTCCTCCTTTTATAGGTGCCATTACTTTAATCCTGATTAAACAGCTAGTCTTATTTATCTTCATCAGTGGATTTGTTTTGGTCTTTGGTGTTTAATTGAAACGAATAATAATAATAATAATAATAAGAAGAATCTGTTTATAAAATCGCAGGAGCTCGTCAACGGACGTACGACTCGAAGGCACTTAATTGAGGTTCGCATTTTACGAAAACGCACACAAACTCCGGCGCGTGAGTAGGATACTGAAGTTTTCCCGCACGTACAGGATTGTCACGGATACCGAATCCCTCGTGTAAATTCTCCCACGAGTGATTCACGAACGAATCCGATCCCGTAGGACAGGAACGTTGTGCCGAACGAACTGGGTTTTTAAGAACACCAGACGCTCCTACGAACAATTTACGAATAAATTCGTTCGTAATCGAGGGTTAATAATAATAAATAATAATAATAATAATAATAATAATAATAATGCTTTTTCGATAAAATGCAAAAGTATGTTTATTGGTTTATTTGTAATATATTTATAGAAGGAACAGCAACAAAACAAAGCAGAACAAAAGACCGCGACGAGCTTCTTCTCCGAACTGACTAGCGAGCACGGCTAAGCGCAATACGTCAGGTTTTCCGCGTAGCGTGCGTGTCCCTCTACAAATTTCATTTTAACAAAATAAACTGCGGGAAAAAAGAATAAACATTCCTCCTAGGAGTGAAAAGCTATATTTCATATTCTTACTATTGAGAAATGGCTCAAATCTTATTAAACCTTTCTCTCAACATTTATATACAGTACCTCCAGCAGATCGATGTGAATTATATAAACACACACACACACACACACACACACACACACACACACGCACACACACGCGAGCGATCCGGCCCTCAGGCTCCGTGGCTGTGTTTCCTCTCCATAAACAGTGACTCTGTAAAATGAAATGTTGACCCGATACCCGATACCGCGGCAGATAAACCCGATAGCACCCTGCCCGGGTGTCCGCTCGTCCAAGGTCAACAATAAAGCGTCTTTACGGAGCTCTGATTCGGCCTCGAGGTGGAGCGAGGCAGCCTGTAAATGAGTCAGAGATTAAAGAACAAAAGACAAGGAGCTGGAGAGGGATCTCCCGAGGGATCCACCCAGCTTCATCATCTCCACTCAACTCGTACACACGAACGGAGGGATCGCTCGTGTTCCTTCCGTCAAGATGGACAGCCGGAGTCGTCGTTTTTATTTGAGGTTCTTTATTGGTTTGTCATTTGTACATTTTGAGTACGTTTGCATAAGTATTTACCCCCCCACACTGCTCTTACTAACTTACGTTAGCGCAGCTGTACAGAGTCGTTCCTTCACTCTTCACGCCATCGCCGCTCTATTTTCTCTCTCTCTGTCTCTCCTGTCACGCTACCGTGTAAACTCCTCTGTCCTGATGACATCATCAAACTAAGAACTTACAATACAAAGCGCCGACACTGGAGACTCCTTCCGTAAATGGTTACAAAAAAAACAAAACACAAAAAACAAGGAAGACATTTCTCCTTACAGAACACTTCACCGTATCGACGAGTCGGTTATGTGGGGCGTCGGCCATGCGAACGAGCTGTCGCTATAGAAACGATAACGTATTAGAACAAGCGCGTTAATATAAACCAGGTTTCTTTTTCTTCTTCCGTGCCGGTTTAACGCGCGCTCCATATGTGTATAGATGAAGAGAAAATAATCTTTAGAAGGTCTATAACAAGTGTAATTGATAATAAATAAGAGAGGATTTTATCCGTGTAGAAACAGCCGGCACTGTTGGGGGAAATTCCTCCGAAGAATATTCGATATAAAAGATGTTCACGTGTAAGTGTACGTTAAACGACTTCTTTAATGTTTAACGAATAAAAGACGTCGTGCGGAGTTCCGAGCGTTAGATGTTCCTCGTCGTGAGCTTCGTTTCGCAAGCGCACTCGTTAAGGACGCCGCGTCGCTCACGGTTAACGCCGATTTATGGACGCTTGATCAGGCCCTGGAGGATTATGGGAGTTTGTGCTGGAAAGGTTCGGATAAAGAAAGACGATGTTCTGGGATGCCGTGGGATTTACAGATCTGGGATAGCGCTTAAGACGGTCGAGACTGCGAGGAGAACTCGGAGCACCGGGTCGCGTCCCGGAAGTGGGCGGAGCTGCACAAAACATCATAACAAACATTACTGTTATTATTAATGTTATTACTGGAACGTGAAGCGAAGGATCTTGGGAAATTTTCTGAGTCTTTGCCCGTGAACTACGGTTTAAGGATAGGTGGGAAACACACACACACACACACACACACACACACACACACGCACATTGTGTGTGTTTCATAATTATACCATTTTACTGATATTTTTTAACAATTTTATACTTTATGGTGAAATTGTGAGGCCCAGGGGTGAGGAATGTGCACAGAATAAAAGCAGAAGTAAATGACAAACACATGCACACACACACACACACACACACACACACACACACACACACACAAACTCATATAGAGACAAAAATACATCTCTGAACACACACACACACACACACACACACACACACACACACACACACACAAGTATCAGACTCACTGTGTTTGTGTAACCACTGACTACAGCAGAACTCAATCACCTACACACACACACACACACACACACACTCAAATGTCATATAGAGACAAAAATACATCTCTGAATACACACACACACACACACACACACACACATACACACACACGTATCAGACTCACTGTGTTTGTGTAACCACTGACTACAGCAGAACTCAATCACCTACAAACACTGGGCTTTAAACTTGCTGTTACCACGGCAACAAGGGCGACGGACTAAACCATTAACACGACACACACACTCCTGAACCCGCTGCAGGTAAAAACATGTTCATATCGTATGCGAGTGATAATCAGTTGTGTGCTATATTGTGATTATTATGTTGTGAATGAATTTTCCGTACAAATTTTATTCATGCAATAAAAAGAAAATGAAAATAAAGAAAATAAAGATGGCAAGAAGTTCTGCTATAGTGGAAGAGCAGAGGTCACATGATCACATGATTTTATCTAAGCTTAACTCTAATTTAACGCAAAAATTGACGCTTTTCAATTCCGGGTGTGAAAAAAAAAGCGTTTTTAGTGATGATAAGAGACATTTTGAGGTTTAGCCGTGTTAAAGTGGACTAAAACGAAACACCTCAAACACTCAGGATGGATTTATTCACGTATCGAATCTTCTTCTATCGAATCGCCTCGTTCTCGTGTGTGTGTGTGTGTATTACGCTATGAATGCCGTACACGTGAGCTCACGTGTCGTTTAGATTTTAAGGATCGTCGCTAATCCTCAGCCGAGTTTCTCCAGTAAAGCAGCAGATACGATCAAGCCAAACCACAATCACGTCCAGATCCCAGCGATAAATTACAGTAACTGCAAATGAACACACTCCATTTCTGTAGAGAACAGACGTGAAGTTCAGGACTGGCCTCCCTCCAGACGTACACATTCTCTCAGAGGTGATGCGTTTCCTTTGTCGCTGGTGCGTCGTGGGTGGTTTTCAAGTTCCGAGAATTTAAAGAACATTCTTGTGGAGGATTCTGGAGAACCGGAGAACACACGGGGAACCGAGCTGCGTCCTTCCCAGCCGAACATCCATGTGTCCTATTACGGTGCTAGGGATTAGGAATTCCTAACGTGGGTCCTACAAACAGTCGACGTCGGCGTCTTATTGCACGTTCTGAGTACGTCTCAACGTACAACATTTCTTAGTCACGGGAACGTCATGGGAACGTGGAAGATGAATAAATAATCGAGACAAATCGAGAAAAAGATCGAGAACAACTCTGAAATTGTTCTTTGCGTGCAAACAGTTGGTCATAGATCAACATTTCAGCTCATTTGCCAGCAGGAAGCACGTTCGATTTCCGGACATGCAGAGGAAAATAAATCTTGTTAGCATAGCGTGATGAGCTAATGAATATCTGATGGCGTAGCATTCCATCCAGCCTTTTCATCACTCTGTGCTAACACTCACTGTACTGCGCTGACATGCCGGGGATGGACCCTAGGATATTTTTCGGTCAGTAATATGAAACAGCATGTAGACTTCTGCACACTGCACATCAACCCTTCCTCTGGAGTGACAGATACTTCCTCTCTCTCTCGCTCTCTCTCTCTCACTCTCTCTCTCTCTTTAGTTTGAGATCTTCTTCTACGCCCTTGAGCCATGCGAAATCCGAGTCACGGCGTTCCCTGCGATCGGAGCTGTACCTCCATGTTATGGTCCTTCTCTGTAAGTCAGGGTCTTCACCTTCACCTCCACGCTTCAGACCAGGCGAGAGGCTCGAGTCCTAAAGCGCTGAGGAAATATGACTTCAGATTGCTGGCTCCTCACACTGTCGGCACTTTTCACCGAAGACGCCATGCGGGGTCGGGAATGGCGTCGTCGGTTACTCGGACGAACGGGTCGCTCATGGGTAAGAACACCGGCATCTACAGGAAATGTTCTGATGGTGTCATCTAGTCTTATAGACTTATACTGCTTTTCAGTGTGGACAGTATGGTACAGTAACGTAACAAATCCCTGATCCTATACATTGTTTTCATTGCTGAGGGAAATTTCAGGGAAATCATCAATCAAGTCACAGAGCCGCCATTTTGAAAAACGTTATCGGGCAGTACAGCACTCTCCTATGGAGCTGCTACCACAACTACCGTTATCATGTCCAAGACTAGCTGAGACCTTCTCAGAAACGCTCTTGAGAATAATCTTAATCTTTGACTTAAGTGTAAAAACAACAAAATTGTAGTGAAAAGTAGCGAGTACAATGACGTCAACCCAAAATGGCCGCCCTCAAGATTCTGTCCGACCTTTTTGTAAATGATATGATAACACCAACCGCTCCCTTATCTTCTGCACAAGCATGTGGAAAGCGGTGCGTTCTGTCCCTGAGACCCGAGCGCTGCGGCAATAAATCCGAAAACGAGAAATCCGACGAGGCCGGAGAGAGCGAGAGGGGAGCGAGCACCGCTAACACCATCCCGGACGAACACGGGAAAACGGGAGAGGAGAAAAAGAGAGCACGGAGCGGTGTAGTGAGGACGAGAGCGATGGTGACGTCGGACACCCGACCCTCCACTGCTCCGGCGGGACGGAGTGACGTTAATCCGCTCTCACCAGGTATTTCTGGTACTTCATGCTCACTAATTACCAGCCATGTGTCTTACTGCTCCGGTCCAGCTCGTTTTGTTCGACGTGTTCGCAGCGGGGTTATCCTGCTTCAGGAGATCAGCAAGCGATAAAACTAAGACAGTGATAAGTGACACCACTACCGTGTTTTTACCCACGAGTCATGTTTTAAACACTTAAACACTTAGGGCAAAGGGCAAAATGAACAAAACATGACCTCTGGAATATTAAAGCATGTTCTTCTCACGTCCATTAACGAAACTGAATCAAGCACACGTGCGTTAAGTAAAGTAACCCCCCCCCGCCCCCCGCCACTTGTGCAATCCTAATGTTTGTTTCCAAAGTAAACAAGTCCGCCATTTGAGACGGGACCGAATTTTCCCATCTGACAGCCACCCCAATAAACAGCCCCTTAAAATGAACACTCGCATGCCGTCAATCATCGGGTATTTACCCCTGAACGGTCCTGTCTGGAAGTAACAAGTCAGCACGGTTAACGAGACATTAGCTGTTAGCTCAGGGGTCGTACAGGCTTCCCCTGATCCCCTTCCTCCAGTTACTTCCTCCTCTGGACGGTGACGCTTGGTGCGATGATAAAGCGATCATTTGAAGTGGTCATATCTCTAACATCATTCCCTACCGCTAAAAAACAACGAGATGAGTTGCTCCAAATACGCTACAGGACTTTAAAACACTTTAAAGCTTGGTTTTAAAGAGGTGAAAATCAGAGGGGGCGGAGCTCATTTTAGATCCATTAGAAAACCTTTTAGCAAACTAAATACATCAAATGAATTAGTCCATGATGCGGTACACTGAAAACGATTATACTGACGATAACGACAAAGCAGCGTCACGGAATCTTCCGGTAATGCAGCTCGGCCACTGCAGAGAGTCGAGTACCTTTCACAGGGGGCCATTTCTTCCTAACTTTTTTTTTTTTTTAATCTATTTCTCTTTTTAGTCGTCGTAATTCACGGATTTGTTTCGGATCACGTTCTTTAACGAGGTCGGGAAGATGTCAGCAACACACCGACGATTACGCGATCTGAAGCCAATCCCGGACGTAATTTCGCACTGAATCCAGGAGCGAACGCGGGATGTGCAGCTGGATAAACAGCGCCAGCATGTGCATTTCTACTTCCTGTCTTTTAAGCGTCAGACTAAAGGCTTCAATTGTTAGGAAGTTGAGGATGAGGATGAGGATGAGTATAGCATACGTATACAGCTCAGTGCATTATTATTATTATTATTATTATTATTATTATTATTATTTATTTATTTATTTTTAATTAATTCTCACTATAGGAAGTTGCACTTGTTGCTCGTTATCACAGCTGTGACCTTTATAGCTGCTGATCCACCCTCTAGAAGATGCACAGGCTTCAGGATCGTTATCACCGACCTGAGGAACCTTTTCAAGTGCTGATGTCAGATCAAAGACGTATGGGATCAAAGCGCGGCGGCAGGGAGTTCAGACTGAGGAATAAATAATCGTAAATTATTACATCAATCATCGACGGAGAAGTCTAGAAATACGATTATTAATCAGAAGCTCCTAAATGACACTGATGAAATGTTTAAAGCTTTTAACTCAGAGACAACGTATACTATGTACGCGTGTGTGTGTGTGTGTGTGTGTGTGTGTGTGTGTGGAGGAACTCCAGGTTACAGGATGGTGTGGAGAACCTGTGAAAATGGACACCATGACACGCTGGATCGCACCTCGACTGCAAATCCTGTTCTTCACCTCTATCTGCCCAGCTCCCACGCTGACTCCAGGTTATTACTCATGTTTACACCACAGCGCTGTTGTGGAGTTCTGGATTCTGATTGGACAGAGGTGTCAATTCGTTGTTTTGTTTTTTTATTTGCAGAAAATCTGCTGTAATCGGAATTAAAGTAAAAATCGCAAGCTCCTCCGAATGTTACGGAGTTTGCTCGATTTTGCGCTCATTCCTGCGATGTTGCAAACTCCTGGAGGAACCGATTCACACACAGAACGCGTGTTTGGCGCCTTTTTCTTTTTGCTACTTTCGGAGTCGGAAATATCGTGATTACGAAGTTCAACGCCGACGACTCGGAGCGTTTTCCACCAATCTCGCGTCGGGGGCGTGTCAACACCGGACAGTCCGATTTGAAAGTTATATAACTGATCGACTCAGGCGGTAATATCTACGCGGTCATCTCGCATGTTAAAAAAGGTTTTCTCGTCCCGTGCGTTTTTTTTTTCTGACCAAAAACCACTCGTACGTACAAACGTCGGAGCGCTTCGATAGCGCCAGCGTGCGCATTACCACTTCCTGTCCCGTGCCTTTTTCCGAGGAGAAGTTTGTCGAGAGTTGTTTATCGCTTTGACGAGCGTTTAAACTGTTAAACGGAGACAGGAGAGCCGGATTTGGGGAAGAATCTTTCTATACGGATATCGTCGCGAGGGACGGACAATAAAGGGTTTTTATTTTTTTTCACTTTCACATCCAGAAACGGTTATAAATAACTCGAGACGAAAGACGTAGGAAGAATAAAATTCGCTGGCAGTCTGGTTAACAGGCTCGTGTCTCCAGGCGACGTGACAACATTAGCGGAGAATGAAAACAGGTTGAAACGTAGCGAGGTGGTGTTTGTTCGAGCGTGCCGATGAGAACCTTGTGGCCTCCGAATTTTTCAGGAGTGAATTGTTTAGCATTTATCCGTCAGTATCACGCGTTAAATCCACCCCGATTCCAGACAAACCACTGCGGGATTTCTCAGAGCCGGGGTTCATACCTAATGACCGTTACGAAGCAGCTGGTGTATTTATCTTTGGGGTGGGGGGGGAAACAAATGGCATTGTGGGAACTCCCTCCGTGCTGCAGTGGGGATATCCGGTGACATCTCAACTCGTCGTCCACCCGAAATCCCTCCAGCTCAGAGCAGGACATCCAGCTGGCCTGGAAATCATGTTAGCGCCGACACGACTACATCACCCCGGAGGCCATAACGTCAACGTGGCCATGTCGGTGCTAGAGTTGCAGCTTTTATTACAGGTAAAATAGTCAGGAATTTGGATAGAAGCGAGTGTTTCAGGTTGCGCAGGGGTACACGTCCGAGCTGCGATGTACAGTTAGTGTCATCTGTCTTAATCAAATACGCAACAATGGTAATAAATCACAATATTTTATGGTACGATGTGATAGTGGATGGCCAAGATGGCCGCCCTCATGGCATTTCGCTACACTGTGAAGTTTTCTTCGTGACGCTAATAAACGCGTCTCGGCTTAACGCCTCTGAACTTTCGGTCCGTCCGCAGCTGTGATGCAGCGTTTGGTCACGGAGTCGATATTCTGCAGTCGTGTACTCAGTAGGGATCTGCAGTTTTTTTGTAAATAACTCCAGGCTCCACACGCGAGGCTCTGGTGAGGACGAGACTTTTCATACGTTCACTTTGTGATACATTTATAGAATCCGTGTATACGTTTATAAAGTACATTTCTAGAACACACACACACAGTGGAGGACTATTTGGAAAGAGGGATGTTGTGAATAAGAGTGTAAAGCCTTAAAATGACTGCAACGCAGCGATCGATTATAGATCTTATTTCCCAACAGGAAAGAAGCGGACGACGTGTTGGACGCCGCTGGAACGGAGCGAAAAATCGGGGAGAATCAAATTCAACAACGTCCTGATGTGTGGAATGACGATGACAATGGAAACCGTGACGTTACAGGAGGAAACGGAGCGCCTGACGTCGTAGAAGACGTCGTTACGACGGAGACAGGAAGTGAGCGAAAGCATGAGACGGAAGAAGACGACGATAATGGCGAAAGGCGACGAGGCAGCCAGAACGAGCTTGTTGAGAAAGAACAGCACGAACGACATGGTGTAAGAGAGAACGGTTACGACATCGCTGAGGAACCGAGCGAGGAACGTAGCGCTGTAGGAGAAGAGGGACTTCCTGGAAAGTCAGGTGACGCACCTCGACTCACGGCAGAAGCGCGTCAGTACGTTTTCGAGGAAAGGCAGAACGCACCAGCGACGAAGCTCAAATCTGGAGCTGCTCATGTCAGAAACTCAGAAAGCAAAAGCACGAGGAGGCTGACTCTCCCGGCGCCGGCTTTATCGTTCCCCGGTACACTCGCACGCACACGCTCTTTGCCCTTGCCGTGTGTCCTGCCGTCGTTTTACGGCTCCTCGTTTGGCCGTCGTGCCCGAACGCCTCGCACGCCCGAATGCCACCGGGCCAACGTACAGCCCACCGGAGTCAGCTTTGACAAAAGAGCCGTAAAACCTGCGCCAGAAAGACCCCCGAGCTTGGACAGGAGAGGAAGTCGGCACATCTTGAAAACGGATCCCAGAGGAACAACCGGGCTCTGCCCTAAAATAATGAGCTCTGAGTGCTGGGGGTGTCTGTCTCGTAAAACCAAAACCACCAAGACGTTCGTGTGGGGGCCTCGGGGGCCTCAGGAGACCAAGAGTGTGTGTGAGCTACACACTCGAACCAACAGGTGGAGGGGTTTGGACTGACGCAGAGGTTTGAGTGAACACGGACCAACAATATGCCGTATTCTCTGGACTACGATTTCTTTTTAAAGTAGCTCACGGAAGAGCTCTAAGCAGCCACGTATCGTATTTTTCCCCCCACCTTTTCTTGCTTTCTTAATTACATAACGACTTCATTTTCTCCTGATCTCCACAGAACAAACAGCTGTTTTATCACGACATCGTTTCTCCAGGAACAACCTCCCGAACCTTGTGAATAGGACCGGGGTTACATGCACGTCGGCCATTTTGTTACGTGGAGATCACGAGAAAACGAGAAACAATAACGCGTGGCGTCTTAGGGCTTCCGTGACATACAAACAAACCTGCGCTACCGGTCAAAAGTTTAGACACTCATATTTCATACTCACATTTTATCGCACATTTTCGAATAATAATAAAAGTCATCAAAACTCTGGAGTAACACAAACGGAACGACGGGAATTATATTGTGATTTAAAAAAAAAATCCAGAATAAATCTAAATAATTTAATATTTTAGCATCTTCAAAGTCGACGCTCTTTTCGTTGAGAATTTCCAGAAATGTATTCTCGGCGTTTTCTCAATCGATGTCTTGAGGAATTTCCCTGAGATGCTTTTTAAACCGTATTACAGGAGTTCACACCGACGCCGGACTCTGATCTCCTGCTCTTCCGAATATTTCTCTCCGAGTCGTCCGTTTAAAACAATGTTTCCTTGTAAATAAAATGAATGAAAGAAACGAAAACGTCGGCACGATGATATTTCCGTCTACGACACCGATTTCGCGCGTTTCCTCACACGCACCTTCAGATCAAAAGCTTTTTAAGATCGTGAGAAACGTCTCAATCGAGCGTCCACAAACTTTTGACCGGCAGTGTACGTGCTCAAGCACTTTTTGTGTCATCCTGACTGTCGTGTTCTCGTTTATTAACGTTTACGGTAGCTGTGCTAATTCAGAATCGACGCTAGTTCGTTAAATTAATTATCATTAATTATTCGTCATGCCTTAACATTAATAATGAATAAATGCAGGGTTGCCAGGGTGACGATTTATCATTTTATCATTCGTTTTTGGGGTTGATTGAAAATTACAAAAATTCTTTTAGCATGTTTTGGGCTTTTAAAAGCGAATAATTGCAACTAAATGGAATCAAACATAGGGTGCGACAAACAAAGTGAAAGTGTAAGTGCAAAGAGACAGCGTGTCGACGACGTACAGAAGCGTTTCTGTGCCAAAGATTAGGAAAGGGAAAGGACGATTTTATCGGGGCGGATGATATCATCCGCACTAGCCGATGATAAATATTCGTATTGCAGATACTTGTTGGTTGATTTCAGGTCTTTTGTGTGGTGTATGTAGCTCTAGTTGTAGGTTAGGGGTGGAAGACCTGGCAACCCTTTACAGGATGGTATTATATTGGTATAAATTGATTTGTAGTGAGCATGTTATACGCTAAATGTCAATATTAACACTGAAAATCCCACCAGCTGAACTTCGCGTCGTAGGAAGCTGCAGCGAGCTACGACGAGGAAGTTCCACAGGAAGTAAAATGGGATGTAGGGATTCTGAGGGAGTCGATTTCCCTAAAATGAACATCAACAACAACACTAACATTATCATTCAGTTTCTACTGTATGCTGTTTTACGAAGTATGAAGATTGATGTCAAATAAGTCGATATTTCTGTTTGTTTTCTACACAATAAAAGGCAAGAAAATAGAATGAATAAGAATAAGAATATAAAATTGCCTGGAGATGTGTGGAATGTGCGAAACTCACGGATATAGAGGGCGCACGTCTCGAGAGAACTGTAAAAGAGGACGAAAGACGAACTCGTGTTCGCGTTAACGACCTAAATGCCTTCTAGTTCGTTTTAAAAGTTAGCTGCTTGGTGAGTGGAGGTATAAATCAACAAGTGGAGACTGTGTGCACGGACGCTATAATAAACAGATTCGGAGTTAAGAGATGGAATGATTCCATAACTCCATATGCAGGCAGAGAGAGAGAGAGAGAGAGAGAGAGAGAGAGAGAACTTGGGATAGAGACAGAATGTCAGAGAAAGAAAGGGACAGTGTGATGGAGACAGAGGAAGCAAAGGAACAGGAACACAGAGAGAGAGAGACAGAGAGAGAGAGACAGAGACAGAGAGAGAGAGAGAGAGAGAGAGAGAGAAAGGAAGGAATGAGGAATAAATATCATACACTGAGTGCCAAGAAAGACATGAACATAAATAAACAGATTATTAAAAGACCCTGCAGTTTGGTGTAAATGTCCTGAAGTCCCTTCTCACACTCGGGCTAAATATTTACCCTCCTCCTGCAAGGGCAGAAAGCCACACACACACACACACACACACACACACACACACACACACACACACACACTGCTGGTTTACATTATCAGTCCAGATGTGATCTAAGCTCATGAGCACATATGTGTAAGAGGGTATACAGTACAAGTAGCAGGCAATCATGGTGCACAGATGTTCTGCAAATTGTCCAGATGCTGCTTTGTTTCTCGGGGAGCGAAACAAAAGCGAGATGGCATGGAACCAAAAAAACAAAAACAAAACACAATCAAAAGTCTTGGCGTGACATGGAAAAGAGAGAAAGTGCTCACTGATGTGGTGAGAGTCACAAATCACACCAAAAGAATCAAATGCGAAGACGATTCACCGATTCACTGAATCTCTGGGGATCTACAGTGGGGAGGAAATACAGTTCATCGTGTTGTTCCTTTCTTCTTTACTTTATCAACAAATAGTACAATATTGTATGAAGAAATGGTGGAGTTGATGAGTTGCAGCTAGAAGAAAAGATGAAAGATCTCTGCTGGCACCTACAGGCCGAAGACTTCCTGTGCTCACATGCTGGGCATTATTGAGGCATAACTGTAAAATAATAATAATAATAATAATAATAATAATAATAATAACAACAACAATAATAAACTCTCTAAAAAGAACAGAACTAATTTTACACATCCCAAAGCCTGCATTTAATTCTTTTATATATTTGTTCATTTATATGTTAGCACAAATTTAACACACATTTAACACACATTTAACACACATTTAACACAACTTTAACACACATTTAACACACATTTAACACACATTTAACACAACTTTAACACACATTTAACACACATTTAACACAACTTTAACACACATTTAACACACATTTAACACAACTTTAACACACATTTAACACACATTTAACACAAATTTAACACACATTTAACACACTTGCTCACAGCATCATTTCTTACAATTGAGTTGAAACAAACAAAGAATTATTTTACAGTTAATGTGTAGCTTTAATTCATTATAAATACAGTTTTAATGCAATGTTTTAGATATTTATTTTTTTTACTTGCATTTTTTTTTGCATACGATTTATTTATTTTTGTTGAATAATAACTGAATTATTTGTTTTGTTTTCAGTGTGTACATTTTTTTTTTTTACATGTATTTTTGTTTGGCTTTTGTTGAGCAATTTTAATATTATTAATGTTTAGATGAAGACTAGTTAATATTTATTTGTTTATTTATTTAAACAGTCTCCCCCCCCCCCCGTGTTTAAACAGTTTATTTATTTATTTCAGTTTTGTCCTTTTCAGCAATTCTATCTAATGTATTTGTTTGTTTGTTTGTTTGTGTTTCTATATTTGTACTTTTTAAATGCGCTTTTTGTTTGACCTTTGTTCAGCAATTCTGTCATTAATGTTTAAAGTAATTCTTTATTTGTACTTTTGAATGTTATTTTACGTTTGTACTGAAATTCTGTTATTATTATCATCGCTTAAATTAAGACTATTTATTTATTTATTTATTTATTGTACTTTTTAAAAATACATTTATAAAAAAATATTTATATATATATTTAAATTATATTGATAATATGTTGTTTATATTATTTGCGTTGTAATGATTTTAAAGCGTCGCCTCACAGGAACCGGAAACAGCCGCGTCTCCGCGTCAACAATCAGATGCACTTCCGGTTCCGCTCTGGCAGCGGGCGCTGTGTGGAGATGCTCGGGTTAGTAGCTGAGAGGTAACGTTAACCGGTGCGCACCTGACCGAGCAGCGGGAGCGCGAGACAGACAGACACTGCGACACGTGCGACACTCGGCACAGCACGCGCGAGTGGAACCGACACCCGAGAGAGTGAGTGAGAGAGAGCGCGCGCGCGCCTGCCTCGAGCCGCTCGCTGGTCGTCATGGCGAAGAACACGCTGTGGTCGCGGTTCCGGGGCGTGGACATCGACCAGTACGATGAGAACCGGTTCGTGGACGAGAACGAGGAGGCCGCGGAGCAGCAGGGACCCGACGGAGCCGAGGTGGACGCGCTCATCAGGCAATATCCTCCACGCGCACACCGACTTTTAATCATGCGCAAGCGCACACATGCACGAGCTGTGTGTGAGAGCGCGCGCGCGCGTGTTTTTATTTACTCGTTTATTTATGCGTGGTAACAAATATGTGAGGGTTTGCTTCTTTACCTTTTGCTAATGTTGCTAACAAGTAATGGAAGTCTATCGTGTCCAGGTTAGCATTTCCCAATAACACCACGTCCCGAGGTCTTTTATTCCTTTCATCCAACAGCAGTCCGACGTTTACGTGTGTGTGTGTGTGTGTGTGTGTTTATCAATTAACGACAAACACGTCCCACTTTACTTTTATCCGTTTGTAGTTACTTTTAATGTTGCACGAAAGGAGCTAGTTCCTGTTCTCGCTTACCTTATAACACCTGCAAACCGTCCTTTCATCTCTCTCTCCTTTTCTTTCCCTCTCTCTCCTTTTCTTTCTCTCTCTTTTTTTTCTTTCAAAGCGCTGAAACTGGAGACTCCTTCCATAAATGTTACGTAAACAACATCTTACAGATAAAAAAAAAAAAAGAGTAGAGATTTGTTTTTAAATGTTTTTGAAATGTCTAAGGGATGAGAGTGACCAGAAAACGAAACCGGCCTCATAGGCGTTAGATGCAGGTTACCATGGCGACCCTGCTGTTAATTATGGAAATTGAGTGGTGTGTGTGTGTGTGTGTGTGTATGGGGATGTAATCAGTTATGGTGATATAGCTATATTTATTTTTGGATTATTAACACTCAGCACTGGGATGGCTGTGTGTGTGTGTGTGACACCACGTCCCCCGAGGTTCTTGTTTCGAGTGTAAATACCTGCTGCAGGTGTGTTAGGAGCGGAAATGTGGTGCGTCCGGGTGCGTGCCCATGAGGACCGGTTTGTCATATTAACCTAAAACAAACAACAAAAAATGTGTGGCATGTGTTTCTGTGTGTGTGTGTGTGTGTGTGTGTGTGTGTGTGTGTGAAACCTCAGAGTCTCGACATGGCTTTGATGTCATGACTTCCTCTGGAGCGCTTTCCTGAAAAACCCTTTTGTTTGTTTATGTAAACACGCCGCTGTAGAATGCAAACGCACGAGTCAGTAGTTCAGGTAGAACAAGCTCGTACGTTTCCTCAAACGGCGTTCCTGACGTTTCTCTCCTCCGACGTCATCACGCGGCTCCGCGCTCCGTCCGGAACTGGTGGAGTTTCAGCTGGGGGTTTATTTATTTATTTATTTATTTATTTTAACAGAGTAACCACGACGCGTGAACTCGTCTGTCCTGGCTGGAACGATGCGCTGGCACTGAAGACTCCTTCCGTGAATTTGATGTAAACGTCTCTTATGTAAATTAACGCATCACAGCGTCAAGCGACCGTTTAAAGACACGCACACGGCGGCGGTAAAAATGTACACCGTATACAGTCCCTCCAGGATTTCAGGACTTTTCGATCGCAGCAAACTCCGCGCTATCCGGAGGAGCTCGCGATTTTTCACAATCTCCGCAGATTTGCGTCGGGACGCGTCACGTGACGACGTGGCCACGCGCGTTCAGCCGAAGCCGTCTTCGGTTGACGAGTACAGCTAACGCTGCGGAAGAATCTCGTGCGATTGCGATTACGTCAGTTCTGGTAATTTTGCGCAGAAACACTCTTTGGTTTATTTTCAGATGAATCTTCCGTTGTTACAACGTGATTAACAGTCAGTTATACGAATTATTACGCAGAAATGTGACGAGATAACGACTTGTCTACGTTCTGCTGCCGAGCGTTTCCGCTCTGCGGCGTCGCGGCGATCAGGTGGTACAAGTCACAGCTCTCGGAAAATTCCTAGTTTACGCGCCGTAACGAGGAGTTCTGCGTGGACGTGAACGCCGGAAACTCGTAGGTCCGCTCACGTAATCACGACACGGCGCAGACGCGGCTATCGGGCGCCGTTTGGTGTCGTCACGGTCACGAACAGGTCTGCTTTCCTTAACCGACAGTAATGCACAGGAGACATGATGACGGCGTTCCACGTGGCTCTGAAGAACCCGCCCATCAACTCCAAAAACCCAGCCGTGAAGGTAACGGGCTCACGCTGTCCTTCATCCTTTTCTCCTTCCTCCTTTTCTTTCTTTTTTTTCTTTCACAGTAAAGAACGTCCATTTCCCGTCACAGGAACATCTTCAGAAACTTTAAGTGAATTTAGTTTGATCTTAAAGAACAGCGGTTCTCCGGGAACCTTTTTAGCTCCAGAGTCGAATGACTTCGGAAGTGCGGAACTCGGAATTACGTCGTCTTCAGTGACGTGAGGTGGAGGCTGCGTTCTGTTTGTTTTTTCCTAGTCGGAGATTGGAAATTACGAGTTACGGATTTTAGTCGAACGTAGCGTTTGAACGATTGTGGGCGGAGCTTGCCTTGTTAAACATTACCGATTGGTCCAACTCGAGCGTTCGTCTGAAAACGCAGCGTTTTTAGAAACCTTTAACCTGTCTCTCCTTTTCCTGAGACTGACTGACCCACACAGAGGCCACGCCTCCTTTTCCTGAGACTGACTGACCCACACAGAGGCCACGCCTCCTTTTCCTGAGACTGACTGACCCTCACAGAGGCCACGCCTCCTTTTCCTGAGACTGACTGACCCACACAGAGGCCACGCCTCCTTTTCCTGAGACTGACTGACCCACACAGAGGCCACGCCTCCTTTTCCTGAGACTGACTGGCCCACACAGAGGCCACGCCTCCTTTTCCTGAGACTGACTGGCCCACACAGAGGCCACGCCTCCTTTTCCTGAGACTGACTGGCCCACACAGAGGCCACGCCTCCTTTTCCTGAGACTGACTGGCCTACACAGAGGCCACGCCTCCTTTTCCTGAGACTGACTGACCTCACAGAGGCCACGCCTCCTTTTCCTGAGACTGACTGACCCTCAGAGGCCACGCCTCCTTTTCCTGAGACTGACTGACCCACACAGAGGCCACGCCTCCTTTTCCTGAGACTGACTGACCCAGAGGCCACGCCTCATTTTCCTGAGACTGACTGACCCACACAGAGGCCACGCCTCCTTTTCCTGAGACTGACTGGCCTACACAGAGGCCACGCCTCCTTTTCCTGAGACTGACTGACCTCACAGAGGCCACGCCTCCTTTTCCTGAGACTGACTGACCCTCAGAGGCCACGCCTCCTTTTCCTGAGACTGACTGACCCACACAGAGGCCACGCCTCCTTTTCCTGAGACTGACTGACCCACACAGAGGCCACGCCTCCTTTTCCTGAGACTGACTGACCCACTCTGAGGCCACGCCTCCTTTTCCTGAGACTGACTGACCCACTCTGAGGCCACGCCTCTCTCGTTTAGCCACAAAGTGCTTGGATAATCGTTACAGCATCCAATGCAACACTAAAGACGTATTTAAAAACGAACGCAAATATTATGTAAAGCATTGCATGGAGTTGTTCGGATCCAACTCGAACTGAATTTCATCCTCCAGATGGGAATAAAAACAGCACATGATAAACGTCCTGGCTGATAATAAAAGCGATGATGTTTTTATTTGGAATTAGCGCTGCGGTTTTAGGAGCATGTCTGTGGTTTTCGTATAAAGCGGTTTGTTCTGGACATGTGCGAGCGATCCGTTATATAGAACACGCTCTGATGTTTTTAACGCGCCTGTTAATTCGGGTCAGGGGTTTTCTTTTTTTATTTGCGCTCTAATATAAACTCTGGTTCTTTCAGAACGCAGAAGGAGGACAGCTGTCGTACTTATCCGGGACAGATTTCAAGCAGAGACGCTTTTGTCCTTTTATTAATAGTCGTCGTTCAGTCGGTTAATTCTGTTCAGCGCTCGAGAGCGAGCAGCGCTAAAGCAGGGTGATCATGTAGCAGCACAATATCGTTAAAATAATAATAATAATCCACATACTATATAAGACCAGGACCGCGCAAAAATACATTAGAATAAATATACAAAAAAACTGTACGGGGTTTGGGTTAGCAGCGAACTCAACCACACATTACTTCTTATTCACTATAAGTTCAGCTCTCTCTCTCTGTCTCTCTCTCTGTGTATCTGTCTCTCTCTTTCTCTCTGTGTGTCTCTCTCAATCCCTGTGTCTCTCTATCTGTGTCTCTCTCTCTCTCTCTCTCTGTGTCTCTCTCTCTCTCTCTCTCTGTGTCTGTCTCTCTCACTCACTCTCTGTGTGTGTCTCTCTCTGTCTCTCACTCTCTCTCTCTGTGTGTGTATGTCTCTCTCTCTCTCTCTCTCTCTCTCAGGAGCGTGCCCAGGCCGTGGTGCTGCGTGTTCTCACCTCCTTTAAGAGCAGCGACATCGAGACGGCCGTGAAGTCTCTGGATAAGAACGGCGTGGATCTGCTGATGAAGTACATCTACAGAGGGTTCGAGAAGCCTTCAGATAACAGCAGCGCCATCCTGCTGCAGTGGCACGAGAAGGTGAGAGAGAGTCGGTACCAATGCACACACAAAGGCCACACCTCCTTTTCCTGAGACTCTCACACAGAGGCCACACCTCCTTTTCCTGAGACTCTCACACAGAGGCCACACCTCCTTTTCCTGAGACTCTCACACAGAGGCCACACCTCCTTTTCCTGAGACTCTCACACAGAGGCCACACCTCCTTTTCCTGAGACTCTCACACAGAGGCCACACCTCCTTTTCCTGAGACTCTCACACAGAGGCCACACCTCCTTTTCCTGAGACTCTCACACAGAGGCCACACCTCCTTTTCCTGAGACTCTCACACAGAGGCCACACCTCCTTTTCCTGAGACTCTCACACAGAGGCCACACCTCCTTTTCCTGAGACTCTCACACAGAGGCCACACCTCCTTTTCCTGAGACTCTCACACAGAGGCCACACCTCTTTTTCCCGAGACTGACACACACAGAGGCCACGCCTCCTTTTCCTGAGACTGACTGACCCACACAGAGGCCACGCCTTCTTCACTGCGACTGATACAAATAGGCCATGATTCCTTTACTGGGACATAGACGAAACTCCGCCTCCTTCACTGGAACTGACAGAGGCCACGCCTCCTTCACTGAGACTTAATTGAAACTGTCAATTAATGAGGAACTGTTTGTTGAATTATAAAATTTTCCTGTTCTCTTTAAATATTATTGCTAATGTCTTTAATAAATTTGCCATGAATTAATTATATATTCTCTCTCTCTCTCTCTCTCTCAGGCGTTTGCTGTTGGAGGTTTGGGTTCCATCATACGAGTCCTGACGGCACGGAAATCGGTGTGAAAAAAATACATTTAAAGAAAATCCAGAGCCACGGGATCGATCTCTTTTCTTTTTTTTCCCCCGCCCTTTCTCTTAAATATGGACAGTTCACATTAATCCACATCACAGTCAGGAGTGCTCTCTCTCACACACACACACACACACACACACACACACACACACACACACACACACACACACACTCTCATACACTACACCCAACAGAGTATGTTATTTAATTCTGACCGGACGAGTGTGTTGTATTTATTGTATGTTAATGAATCACGTTAATATTTTATCGCCTGGAGTCTAAGAGGGAAGAGGATAAGGACTCCAGGCCATCTAAACTCGGATCGATTTTGGCCAGCGCTCTCGGATACGCACTTCTCATCTCTTCAGATTTTTCTTTTTTGTACAGAAAGATGATTAATATATAGCGTGGGGATTAATTTACAGCGTGGAGGTCGCGGGGGGATTAATATATATAGCGTGGAGGTCGCGTGGGGATTAATTTACAGCGTGGAGGTCGCGTGGGGATTAATTTACAGCGTGGAGGTCGCGGGGGGATTAATTTACAGCGTGGAGGTCACGGGGGGATTAATTTACAGCGTGGAGGTCGCGGGGGGATTAATATATATATAGCGTGGAGGTCGCGGGGGGATTAATATATATAGCGTGGAGGGTGCGTGGGGGGGATTAATATATAGCGTGGAGGTCACGCATGTCCCAATTATGTCACGAGCCATAAGCGTCACAGAGTCAAAAAGGGACGGGGCTTAAATTTACTTTGCTAATCGTGTTAAGACGTACGTGTAGCTACTTCATACAACGTAGCTAATGCTAAGGTTAAACCTTTCTGCGATAGCTAACTGATTATAATCCTACATCAGACAACGAAACAAACAAGAACAAATCCAGCTCGTTGCTATATAACGATGTTATATAAAGTTTGCGATTGGTTGATCTCTGCCCCGCCCTTTCGGCGTCGCCTGACGCTGGGGACATCCGAGGCCGCGAGCGCGCGTGTATGTGTGGGGGGTGGTGTGTGTGTGTGTGTGTATGGGGGGTGGTCATATGTGAAGTGCCTGGTGCAATAAAGATCACAAATCTGTTTTGCGTCTCTGTGTGTTTGCTGATCGAAGCCTAAACACGTCTGGAGTTCAGGCCTCGCTCTGGATCGCTTTGTCGGTTCCTCAGCTGTTTCCTGTTTTGTCGCATTCTTACCGTCGCACACAGATGGGAGGTGTAAATTAGACGCTCGCTGAGCACGTGGCTCGTATACCACTCAAGTCTAGAGTATTGAGATATTCCGAGATATTATCTTATCACATTCAAAAAAAAAAAAACAATACTTACAAACTGACTGCGTCACAGATCAGTTGATGTCAGTTGTTAAAACTGTAAAAACTTCCAGACCTTTTTTCCCCTCGTTCGGTTTTTCATAAAGGGCCTGGAAGTGCCATATTGCTATTCCTACATACACGTTTATACATCATCGTGAAGATCGAAATCTAAACCCGAGCTACAATAACGAAGACGCAACAAAAAGATCAAAATCAAAAAGATCATTTATTCAAGTTTGTTGACAGACGGCCGAGAGTCGGATGTGCAGTGGTACTTTATTAAAGCAGAGCACGCAGCGGGATTACGATCACAGCAGCACAAACCAGAACCAGAGAAATGAAAAACAGCGTGTAAGCTGATGAAATGAGTTCTCCTTTAAACAGGAACACTGCTCACACCTGCTCAGGTAACGTGCGCACGCACACACGCACACACACACACACACACAGTCAGAAAAAATTTCAAAAGAAAACCAATTCATGGATAACGATCAGATGGAATATTCAAACTTCCAACTGAAATGAAATTCATCATTGCACCCGATTCTAAATACAACACCGGGACCCCGAAAACCATCCGACCGACCCGTCTGGAATACGCCAGAGAGTTCTGTAGGGATGCACCGATCCGATACCGAGTAGCGCTATCGGACCGACGTTAGCATAAAACACCGGATCGTACCCGATATCCGATCTGCGGATTGAAACTCCGATCGGATTCACCGTCATTTACGTAGTGCGTGCGTGCGTGCGTGTATTATATATAGTTGATGCACAAATTTACGAAGAAAATCTCGGAACGTTTCCTGCGCTGATTTCTTAAATCACTCTACGTGAATAAATTGCGAATAAATTTCCGTTCAAATCGCTGTTCGAAACATTTCATCGCAACTTTCGTTTTTTTTTTTGTTGCTCCGCCCCCCTCTCCTCGCCCTTGCGATCCCGGGCATTTGTCCCCGCCTCTCAGATCGTTACGACAAGATACAACAGTGCTTCAATCAAAAGATGAGATGAGACGAGGTGATTCGTAAACATAACATAAAACTGATCTGTAATTAATTGTAAAAACAATTTTCTAAAGAAGGTTCGATCTGACGATTTTGTGATTTGAAGACGACGTGACGATCTGCGATACGGTTCAAATCATCTCATATAAACCTTGATGTTTTTTTGGAACTTTAAGAAGAAAGAACTTCTTAAAGTTGCTTAATGACGTGTACATAACTGAAATTTTCGTATCATCATTGAACTTATTATTAAATAACATCATAATAAAAACGTCCAACCCTGAGAACTTCCGAAAGGTTTAGATCGCGAGTATTTAAATAAACCACAAATTTAATCAAATTTAATCTGCTAAAGAATGACAGTGATTCATTTTAGGAGGACGAATAAAAATGAATAATAATGATGTAAAAAATGTTTAAAAAAAAAAAAAAAAAAAAATCAGCAGCAAATAAATGTAAATTACTTTTTTATTTTTTTTAGAAGGAAGAAAAAAAAACCCCAGACAGAAACGTAGACTTTCGGAGGTTTCAACGTGTTAAGTGTTTGAGTATCGCAAAATGTTTAATTATTTAAAAAGAAAAAAAAAAAAGACATCGCGATGAGGAAAACGAAACCACTGGATCCGAGGGTTGAGTTGAAAACGACGGCGGGGAAAATCCCAAAAACGGTGCGTCCCTAGATTTTATTCCCAGCTGTAGCTTTGTTCCTACGTTACCGATCTGGTATTATAAATATTATATCATCCAGATACTTCTTAAACGCCACAATCCTGACGATCCGCTCTCGGATAGATAAAGATCCGAGTGTACGGATTCCCCCTCCAGTTAAAACGTCACGAGTCGAGTAGAAGGTCGCGTTAATACTCGGGTCCCGGGCCACGCTCGACTCGACGGACGCTACACGCCTCTCCGCTCTCACGATATACATCAATGCGAAGAAGAAAAAAAACCCGCAAACGGAGCTGAATACATTTTTTACACCTGACGATTTATAAACATTGGCTATGTACAGTTCTGTATATAAATAGATGTATGGAATGTGCTTCGTCGTAATTTAATTCTCACACACACACACACAGAGGGCAGGTAAAGGGAAGACGCTTCTTCGAGGTCAGAGTCCATGCACGCTTCTCTTCGTTAGAAAGCGCCGTACGTTCTTACGTGCCTGGGTTTTTTTTTTTTTTTCTTCCCCTCTCGAAGCCTTCATGGCGCAAACGAATCAGAAGAAAAGAAAAATCCGTTCTCGTTACGTCCGAAGATTACGCAGCGTGCAAAGCTTTCGCTCTTGAGAGGAGGAAAAAAGCCCCCCGTCTGATTGATTTATTCATTCATTCATTCATTCGTTTAATTTCACGACCCCCAGGTAGCTAGACGTAGCTGCTTTACGCCGTATCTTTAGAGGAAAGACTCCAAAGGCGTGCAAACAAAAACAAAAGAACTAAACAAAACGTGAAGCTGGTCGATTCGTTGATCTCAAAAAAAAAAAAAGAAATAGTGTCAAAGAACCCCAGAAGAGACGAGACGAGAAGGAACCATCTGTTTTCCGGGACGAGACCGACACATGGAACTTCCCTCCACTCCGTGATCACCTGCAACCGGAGCCATTTATTTATTTAAAAAAAAACGTTCTCCGAGAGCCCACGTCACGTCGCGTCGCGTCGCGTCACGTCGTTCCTGCTCTCTTCCTCTCACATCCAGCTGCTCGGGGTTCCTGAGACAGAGGGCCGGACGATGCCTTTGGGTGTGGGCTTCGAGCCGAACCATGACATCTGCAAAACAAAAACACACGACACGTTCTCTTAACCTCTGCGACATGGCGAGACGCGACCCGGAATGCACCGCCGATCGCCCACTGCGGTCCGGGACCGCGTGAAATCTAACCCCGGGTTAGTCTTAAGAGTCTTCAGCGTGATTTAATTACAAATAATAAATAAAAGCAACAACGTTGTATCGGGATTCTTAAACGGCATTTCTACCACGCGTGTGTATCACAAAACAACAAACAAACAAACAATAACAATAATACATAAAAACCTGATGCTTATAAAAATTTATATAATGGGTTATATAGTTTTTTTGTTATTAAAAACGTTAAATAAACAGTACTTAACATAGAAAAGGATACAGGATTTGTTGTTTAAGTAATTTTTTGTTTATGTACAAACATTTAACATCAAATCAGATGCTTCCTGTGAATAAATACGTTTATTTCCACGCCGATTAGACTCGAATCTGGAAACCGCACGGAGGCTTTTCCGGCTTCCTGGAATATAAACACCCGAGTGCTGCTATTTCTGAGCTTTAATCTAGAGCGTCCTCAGACCCACATAAAGGTTCTCCACGGGACCCGTGGCCCAGTTAGTGCACGGCTACAGAGTTCTGAGGTCACACACGCACCTTGTACTCGAGCATCTGTTTGAGCATGTCTTCTTCTTCGCGTGTGAAATGCAGCAGCACCGAGACGGCTCTGATCAGCTGGTACGCCTGCGGGGAAACAACAGCGTCACAAACACCCCTAACCACCAGCTCAAAATGTCTGCCTCTTCCAGGAGGTTAAAAACAAACCAAGCCATGCATGATCGATCGCGGGACACGGAAACAGATGGATTTCGGTTCTCAGATCTGATTTTAAAAGACTGAGATCATTAATAGTAATAGGGTCGCGCAAGTTGTTTCCAGCAACTTTTTTTCCTCGGGTGCCAATAATTCTGGACTTCTGGGATATACTGTAAACGTTAATAATCACGCTGTCGTGTTGAACACGACGAGACCGTCTCGTCTCACCTCTGCCTCTCTAGAGGACATGAATTTGAGCACGACGTGTTTGAGGTACTCGAAGTTGATCTCCCGCGTGTCCGTCAGGTCCGAGCTGTTCGTCACCTTCGTCTGGGACGAGTACGCCGCGAGGCCCGGGCCTTGAACCGAGCCGGGGGCTGGAGTCGGAGCAGCGGCCGGGACCGGGGCCTCCGAGCTGGGCTTCCCTTCCTGGAGCTTCTCCTTAGTGTCAGAGTCGGCGTCCGGCTTCAGTTTCTGCGCCGCAAACACACACACACACACACACACATAACATTGACAAAAATGTGTTTTCCGGGAACCTGAGGTTTGTTTCTCTCTCTCTCTCTCAAACACACACACAACGTTGACAAAAACGTGTTTTCCGGGAACCTGAAATTTGTTTCTCTCTCTCTCACACACACAACGTTGACAAAAACGTGTTTTCTGGGAACCTGAAATTTGTTTCTCTCTCTCTCACACACACACAACGTTGACAAAAACGTGTTTTCTGGGAACCTGAAGTTTGTTTCTCTCTCTCTCTCTCTCTCTCACACACACACACACACACAGACACACACAACGTTGACAAAAACGTGTTTTACGGGAACCTGAAGTTTGTTTCTCTCTCTCTCTCTCTCTCTCTCTCTCACACACACAGACAGACACACACAAAACGTTGACAAAAACGTGTTTTCTGGGAACCTGAAGTTTGTTTCTCTCTCTCTCTCACACACACAGACAGACACACACAAAACGTTGACAAAAACGTGTTTTACGGGAACCTGAAGTTTGTTTCTGTCTCTTTCTCTCTCACACTCTCTCTCACTCTCTCTCTCACACACACACACACACGAGCAGTATACCCACCAGCTCTTTCTGTAGCGTCCTCTTCAGCTCGGTCAGTCTCTGCTGCAGCTGTTTTATCGTCTGCGAAGCACAAAGTCCAGGATTCACTGATTATGTTTATGTACCACACTCGGTCCGTACAGGAACTCGCGAAGATTGTTGCGGCTAAAAAAAGCTCGATTTTACTGCAGCTTTTTAAAAAAAAAATTTTTGTGCTAATTTTTTTTTTTTGCGGACAAAAACTACTCAAATTGCGATCACGACCCGAACCACGAAATTGTTCTGCACGCTCTCACAGTGATGTTTGTTGGTAAACGAGGTCTTTTAGCTGTACTCGCTTTCGACGCACGTGAATCGAAGAGGCCGGATGCCTGAGGCCTCAGCCCGGACCTGCAGAAAATCCGCTGTCATTTTAAAAAATCCCACGATTTTGCGTTCATTGCTACGATGGTGAAATCCGGGAGGGACTGGTAAATATCAAACCAGACAAGGTAAGGTTTAATATTTGATCCTTAACACTAGGGTTGCTGGAGATTTTGTACTGATACGATTCTTCAAAACGAAACAGACTTCCGTATCCCAGCGGCGTTTTAATCCACGTTCAGATGAGCCGAGATCTCGTGGATGAAATGGTAAATCCGTGTCAGAGTCGTTACTGCCCTCTAGTGTCTCGAAGCATGTTCAACAGCTGTTCTATACCTATAACGTTCAATGTATTTGTCCCCTAAAGACAGTTTTATATCTGTGTTTATTCAGAGAGACCGTTGAAGGCACAGAAACGTTGAGAAAAGTCGCAGAAACTCAAACAGCAGACGGTAAAAAGATCAAGATAAAGGCAGTGTGTTGTGTGTGAGTGTGTGTGTGTGTGAGACCTTGTTTTTCTCACTGAGTTGCTGCTCGAACTCTTTGTTAGCTCTCTGCAGCTCGTCCACATCGCCCACGGTGATGCTGCCGTTCTGTTCACTCACACACACCTCCACATCCTGCAGCTGCGCAGTCACGCTGTCTACCTCACACTCCTACACACACACACACACACACACACACACACACACACACACGCACGCACAGGACTGGGAGTGAGAACGTTACTTTTATTGCAAAGAACAATAAAGCAAGTGAACTTGTGCTCTCTGTGTCTTTCTTTATCTCTCTCTCTCTCACACACACACACACAAATATACACACCTACACACACACACACACACCTACACACATACACACACAGGGAGAGAGAGAGAGAGAGAGAGAGAGACACACACAGACAGACAGAGAGAGAGACAGAGACACAGACAGACAGCCACAGAGAGAGACAGACAGAGAAAGACAGTCAGAGAGACAGACAGGCAGAGAGACAGAGAGAGACACAGATACAGACAGACAGACACAGAGAGAGACAGACAGAGAAAGACAGTCAGAGAGACAGACAGGCAGAGAGACAGAGAGACACACAGATACAGACAGACAGACACAGAGAGAGACAGACAGAGAAAGACAGTCAGAGAGACAGACAGGCAGAGAGACAGAGAGAGACACAGATACAGACAGACAGACACAGAGAGAGACAGACAGAGAAAGACAGTCAGAGAGACAGACAGGCAGAGAGACAGAGAGAGACACAGATACAGACAGACAGACACAGAGAGAGACAGACAGAGACACAGACAGACAGACAGACAGACAGGCAGAGAGACAGAGAGAGACAGAGATACAGACAGACAGACACAGAGAGAGACAGAGAGAGACACAGACACAGAGATACAGACAGACAGACAGACACAGAGAGAGACAGACAGAGAGAGAGACAAACACACAAAGACAGAGACAGGCAGACAGACAGACAGGCAGACAGACCTTAGACTGATTGGGGTCAGCTTGCTGAGTGTGTGTGAGGATTTCCTGACGCAGGGATTCGATCTGAGCGTCTTTTTCCTCGGCCTCCGTACGCAACGCCTCACACTCCACCTGCAGCGAGAACAGACCGGAGCGGGTCGCCTGCAGCTCTGAAACACACACACACACACACACACACACACACACACACTTTAGCCACTGACATGACCATATACAGTATAATCATTCTGTCTATATAAACATGTCAGATTACTGCTCTCGGGTCTCACCTTCCCTCAGACTGCTTAACTCCGCCTCCTTCACGCCCACCTGCTCAGAGAGCCGACACACTTCCTGCTCCGCCCTCTGTGCAGACTCGGACATCTTGCTGACCTATCAGAGACGAGGCGGTCAGGGTTACACGCCCCGTACTACCTTCTACAGGAATATTTATGGCCCACCGTGAGCTTTATGAACCTGCTGCTGGAGCTCCTCTCTCTGTTTCCGGGTTTCCTCCAGAGCTTTAGCGATCTCCACGCTCACCGTCTGTCTGCTGTTCAACTCCGCCTGGCGCGCACACACACACACACACACTATCATTTAACACTGATTTATCGCATAAATAGCTTGTGTGAAGACTTTTTGTATAAACGCTCACTTTGGAGTTCTCGAGTTCTAAGCTGAGCTTCTTCACCGTGTTCTTCTGCTCCTCCAGTAAATTCTACACACACACACACACACACACACAGAGACAGAGAGAGAGAGAGAGAGAGAGAGAGAGAGAGAGAGAGAGAGAGAACGAATCAGCTTTCAGATATTTAACTACTTTTCCTTTGTGGCTCGATTTTCTCTCTCTCTCACTCACACACACACACACCACGTTGTCCTGATGCAAGCTGATCTCCGCCTCTCTCTCTCTCTGCAGGGCGAGGATCTCCTCCTCCAGCTTGGCGGTTTTCTCCAGTCCTCTCTGCCTCTGCGTGGAGACCTGCTGCTGTAACCGCTCCCTTTCCTCCGCCCACTCCACCTGCTACAGGGTCAAAGGTCAAAAAGGTCAAAGGTCGCTCCCAGCTAGGCTTCACAACCTTGTGATCTCTCCTACGTAAAACTACGTAAAGGATTATTATTATTATTATTAGTATTATTATTATTATTATGGGATATCCAAGCGAAAATCTGTTCAGATTCCATCCGCCATTTTGTTAGGGAGCGAACGTTCGAGTGCACTGGAAGGATTTTGCGATCGAGACAGAACTTAAAACGGCCATTTTAAGTTCAGTTCACCTGGGTGAGTGTTTTTTTCTCGGACCGATACCGTGATTGTGTCGGCGTACCAGTTTTTCTCTGTGCGTCTCTTTCTTCTCCAGCTGCTCCTCCAAACTCCTCAGCCTTTCTGCCGAGTCGCTCAGCCTCTGCTCCAGATCAGCTATCTGAGCCACACACACACACACACACACACACACACACACACACACACACGGTCACGACACGAACGCTGACAAAGCTCTCAGCGTTCGACGTGTAGCAGCGGAGATCCCTCACCTGCGCGTCCGTCCTCTCCCTGTAGGACCTGGACGAGTCATCTTTGTGTCTCAGCAGCGTCTGGAGCTCGGACACGTTCGCGTTCAGCCTGGAAATCTGACCCGCGAACACAAACATGGCATCACACACACACGCACACACAGACGCAGAGACGGCGCTGTCTGAAACGTCGTATCGTAGAGGTGTCAGAGGTGTACCTGTGCCTCCAGCGAGCTCACTGCTGCCGTGTGATTGGCTCGTTCCTTCAGGAGCTCTCCTCTAGCCTCTTCTAACTTCTCCTTCAATAACGATTTCTACACTCACACACACACACGATATACACACATGATTACTTCTCTACTGAGAACATGCATGTGTGTGTGTGTGTGTGTGCACGTGTTTAAGTTCTCCTCACCTCCTTGAACAGCTCCTGTAGATGTTCGTCCTGAGACAGGTTGGCCTCCAGCCTGTGCTCCAGAGACAGAGCTTTCTCCTGCAGCCCGGCCAACAGCCGCTCCCGCTCCTCCTCCTGACCAATCACACGCCGTATTCAAATTCAGATTGAAAAAAAATATTTTTAGACACCTTAAATAAAGTCGTTCCACACCCCGCCTCCCCCTCCCATCTGACTTCCATGAGCCGTAAGCCGTAATCATCGGGATTAAAACAAAACAAAACAAAAAAAGGCTTGAAACCCCTCCCCGATACCGGGTATCGGACGCGTCTTTCAGGATCGTGATCCGATAATTCCGGCGTATCGCCCGGCCCTGGCGAGAACGCACCTTGCCCTTGTGCTGTTCGTGTCGCAGTTTCAGCTCGTCGTGCTCGGACTGTAGAGACTCCATGGACTTCTGTAAAGCTCTGGTGGCCCTCTGAGCCTGGAACACAATCACACTGTGATGAGAGCAAACAAGTTCAAACGAGCTGGATGGACACAGACGCTTTATTTTCCACAGACTATCCATGTTTATTATTATTATTGTACCAAATTTCATTACGCATACGGGTCTACTTTATTTTCACGTAAAATTTCACAACGACATCCATTAACTCCGCCCAACAGGAAGTCGGGCATTTTCAATTTTGTGCGTGTTGACGGGTTCGCACGCGTTCACACTCAGCGATGCGGTACAAAAACACGCACGTGCTAATACCGGCTGTTGAAACGGAAAGTGCTTGGGCCCCGTAAATCGCTGCTTGCCGCTATATTCGTGGTCGTTTTGGTCGACTCCGAGATCTTTCGCCGTTTGTTAATATTACTCGAGTCTGCCTTTACCTTCTGGAAATCCTCAGAGACTTGTCGGATGAGGCGCTGCAGCTCTTCTTCTCCGGCCTCCAGATCGGAGATCCTCCTCTCAGCCTCGTCCTTCTCACTCAGGAGCTTGTCTCTGTAACCACGTGGTGCTAATGAGTTCTGTAAAGCTACAGGTAATTAAAGTCACACCGCTGCTGTGCGGTAAGGTACCTGTGGGCTCGTAGCTGCGCGTTGATGCTGAGGGTTTCCTCGTGCTCCTCCCCGAGCTCGTACAGTTTATCCTGAGTGTGAGCGAGCGTGAGACGGGCCGTGTTCAGCTCCTCTCCTCGCAGCTTCAGCTCTCGCTCCCTCTGACTCAGCTGCTCCTCCTTACGCAATAGCTACAGCACACACACACACACACACACTCTCAGTGTCGCAGAACACACGGGTGTATATATCAGGTCACGGATCGCACAAGGACGTCTGACCATGTGCTTGACTTTGGCCAGTTCCTGCATCTGGAAGCCCTCGAGCTCGTCCAGATCGTCTCTCTTCTGGAACAGACTCAGACTCTGGTCCAGACGCGCTTCTAACGAGGACTTCTCCTGAAACGTGCATGCGCAAACACACACACACACACACACACGCACGCCTTGACGTATGAACTACTCTGTAGATTAACAGCGAAACTGCACGCATAAATAAGTGAGTACAAAAGCAAGCAAGGAAATAAGTAAATAAATAAAAATCAATCAAGTCCATCGGTACGTAAACAATTAAGTATGCACGTAAGCAAACAAGCGAGTAAGTAAGTATGCACGTAAGCAAACAAGCGAGTAAGTAAGTATGTACGCAAGACGTCACGCAAGCAAGTAAGTAAATAAATAACTAAGGACATAAGCAAGTAAATACGTATGAAAGCAAATAAACCAGTAAGCAAGTCAAGAAGTAAACAAGCAAGTGATTTAGTAAACGAGTACGCAAGTAAGCCGGAGCTTCAGAACGCAAGTAAGTGATTAAATAAGTACGCAAGGAAGTCAGCAAGTAGGTAAGTAAAAAAACTAAGTATATAAGTAAGTATGTACGCAAACAAGCAAGGAAGTAGTAAGTGAATAAGTATGTGAGCAAGTAGGGTAGTAAGCAACTTAGTAAGCAAGCAAGCACTTAAGCAAATATGCAAGTAAGAAATAAAATAAGTATTTAAAAAACGCAAGCATATAAGAACGTAAGCAAGAGACTTAATGAGCAAGTACGTAAACAAGCAAGAGCTTACGTAAATAAGAACGCAAACATGAGTCGATACGTAAGAAAAAAAAGTGTGTCAGTATGTACGCATGCAAGCAAGATTTCATAAGCAGGTAAAGAAGTATGTAAGCAAGTAAGTACTTGAGTAAATAAGTATGCATGTGATCAAGCACTGAAGTAAGCAAATAAATAAGTAAATAAGCATATAAGTCTGTAAGTAAGCAAGTGAATAAGTAAGCAAACAAGCAAGCAAGTATGTTAGTAAGTATGTACGCAAGAGCTTAAGTTAGTATGTAAGCAAGTAAGTGATCACGTAAGTAGGTAAGAAAATAAAAGTATGTAAGCAAACAAGACAGGAAGTACAGTAAGTAAGCAAGTAGTTAGTAAATAAATAAGTAAGCAAGCAAGTTAGTAAGCAGCTTATGTAAGCAAGCAAGCACTGAAGTAAATAAATAAGTAAGTAAGAAAGAAAGCAAGTACGAAATAAAATAAGTAATTAAATAAGCAAGCAAGCATATAAGTATGTGAGTCAGCACGTAAATATATAAGCAAGCCACAGCTTAATACGTCAAGTAAAAAAGTATGTTAGTAAGTACGCAAGCAAGAGCTTAATTACGCATGTAAGTAAGTCAATAAGTAAACAAGTATCTAAGGAAGTATTTAAGAATGTCAGCAAGTAAAAAGTATGTATACAAGTATATACGTATGCAAACAAGCCAGGAAGTAAGCAATTAAGCAAGTAGTAAGTGAATAAGTGAGCCAGTAAGTTAGTAAGTAGATAAATAGTATGTAAGCAAGCAAGCACTGAAGTATGTAATTAAATAAGCAAGCGAGCAAACAAGTAAGCGAGAGCGCAAGAAAGCAAGCAAGCAAGTAAAAAAGTATGTTAGTAAGTCTGCAAGCAAGGGCTTAACTGAACATGTCAGTAAGTAAGCAAGCAAGCAAATAAGTATCTAAGCGAGTGATTAAATAAGTATGCAAGAAAGTAAGCAAGTACGTAGGTCAAAAAGTAAGTATGTAAACAAACGAGCAAGGAAACAAGTAATTACGCAAGTAGTAAGTTAATAAAGAAGTAAGCAAGTAAGTTAGTAAGAACTTAAATAGGCATGTGAGTCAGCCATTAATAATAAAGTGTTCTACCTTCTCCAAAGCGGCCATCTTCTCCGTCCACTCCTACAGAAACACACACACACACACACACACACAGAGTTAGTCCAGGTGTAGATCATGCTGTAGTTTTTGATTAGAATGAGATTAATCCCTCCACCTGATCCTTCTTCTCCAGCGCTAAGGCCATGCCTTCGGCCATCTTGGCTCTGTTGGCCTGGAAGCTTTCATTCTGCTCCTGCAGTTTCCGCATAGACGCTGAGGGGAAGAAAAAACAAAAGAAAAAAAAAAGACAGGACAGAAAATCTCGCATCTAAAAACATGACACTTACTAGGCGTAAGACATAGGAAAGGAAATATTTCAAGGCATTTAGAGGTTAGATGCTGCCACGAAGGAAAATGTTAGCGAGAGAGACGACAAAAGATTTTGTGGCTTATGATAATAAATTAAAAGTTGATGTTTAAAGCCAGAGGGAAGTAGATCACATGTCTGGTTCTGCTCAACGTTAATAAAGTTAAAAGCAGCAGGACTGATCCCAGATCAGGGGGGAGAGAGAGAGAGAGGGGGGGGGGGAGGGATGGCGGAAAGATGAGGCATGAGCACACATGTATAGGAGAGAAATGAGCGACAGACACACGGATAGAGGGACGGAGGGAGGAGGAAAAGAACAGGTACGTACAATCCTGATGCTTCTCTAATGCAATCTCAAGCTTCTCCTTCGTCTTCTGCATTAGCCGAAGCTGTTCAGCGTAGTCTGGTGAGGGGGGGATAGGGCGTCAATACACACACACACACACACACACACACACACACACACACACACACACAGGGAGAAGGGGAGGAGAGGATGCGGGTCCACAGGTAGGACGGAAGGGAAGGAGGGAGGACAAAAAAAAAAAAAAACAGAGGGAGAAAACAAAAGGATAAATGGTTGAGTAAAGAAGTAAATGGAGGGAGAATCAGCACGAGACCGAGGAGAGGAAAAACGACTCGTCCTCCTCGAGCTACAATTACATTCACATCCGGATCTCTTCTCCCAGCACGTGAACATTTCGACCAATCAGAAACGGGTCCGGTATTCCCCCACAGCCGTGGAATAAACACCTCCCCATAACGAGGATGCTCGGTATCACGGAGATGTAACGCACGTTCGTCTTTCGAGGCAGATTCCACGCGACCGGCTGTGTACTTTACACGTGAACCGCCACGCACGCTTTTCTACGTTTCAACACGTTACTTAAAGAAAGCACACGAGTAGGTAAGTAAGAGCTTCAGTAAGTACATGAGTAAGCAAGTAAGAGCTTCAGTAAGCAAGTAAAGAAGTAAACAAGTAAATACGCAAGTTAGTAAACAAGTAAGCAAATAAGAAAACAAGTAAGTAAATAAGTAAATAGGTAAGTAAGTAAGGAAATAAGTAAGTGAATAAGTAAGTAAATAAATAAGTAAGTAAATAAGAAAGTAAGTAAACAAGTAAGTAAGTAAATAAGTAAGTAAATAAGTAAGTAAACAAGCAAGTAAATAAGAAAACAAGTAAACAAGTAAGTAAATAAATAAGTAAGTAAATAAGTAAGTAAGTAAACAAGCAAGTAAATAAGAAAGTAAGTAAACAAGTAAGTAAGTAAACAAGCAAGTAAATAAGAAAGTAAATAAGAAAGTAAGTAAACAAGTAAGTAAGTAAATAAGTAAGTAAACAAGCAAGTAAATAAGAAAACAAGTAAGTAAATAAGTAAGTAAATAAGAAAATAAGTAAGTAAATAAGTAAACAAGAAGGTAAGTAAGTAAATAAGTAAGTAAATAAAAAAACAAGTAAGAAAGTAAACAAGAAAGTAAGTAAATAAGAAAGTAAATAAAGTAAGTAAGTAAACAAGTAAATAAGAAAGTAAGTAAGTAAATAAGTAAGCAAATAAGAAAACACGTAAGTAAACTGATAAATAAATAAGTAAACAAGTAAGTAAATAAATAAGTAAGTAAGTAAATAAGTAAGCACTTACTGACTGACTTGCTGAAGCGAGTAAGTAAATAAGTATTTAAGTAAGTATGCAAGTATGAAAGGAAGTAAGTGAATAAATAAGTAAATAAGGAAGTCAGCAGGTACGTAAAAAGTGAGAGTAAGTATTGAAATATCTAAATACATATGTAAGGAAGTCAGCAGGTATGTAAACAGTAAGTAAAGAAATATCTAAATACATATGTAAGGAAGTCAGCAGGTATGTAAACAGTAAGTAAAGAAATATCTAAATACATATGTAAGGAAGTCAGCAGGTATGTAAACAGTAAGTAAAGAAATATCTAAATACATATGTAAGGAAGTCAGCAGGTATGTAAACAGTAAGTATAGAAATATCTAAATACATATGTAAAGAAGCAAGTTTTAACACACAGGAAACAACAAAACATTCGCGTCTAAAAATAATAACGCATCACCGGAACGTGTACCGCCTCCGGGATAACAGCTTCTGAAGAAAGAAATCAAACGAGATATCTTGAGGCTCATACACAAGGCGGAATCTGTGAAATATCCAAACACGACGCCCGCAAAACACACGGCCGCTTAATGGAGCAAGACCTAACAAGTAGGAGACGCTAACTGATGAGATTAAGATGTTAACGCTGCATTACGGAAGAACAGCCCCCTACTCCTGTGTGTGCACGTTTATCGTTCTGTAGGAGTGTATGAGAGAGAGAGAGAGAGAGAGAGAGAGAAAGAGAGAGCGAGAGAAAAAAAGAGAAAGAGAGAGAGAGAGAGAGAGAGAGCGAGAGAGAAAAAAGAGAAAGAGAGAGAGAAAGAGAGAGAGAGAGAGAGTGAGAAAGAGAGAGCGAAAGAGAGAGAGAGAGCGCGAGTGTGAGAGAGAGCGCAAGAGAGAAAGAGAGAGAGCGAGTGAGAGAGAGAGAGAGACAGAGAGAGAGCGCAAGAAAGAGAAAGACAGAGAGCGCAAGAGAGAGAGCGAGCACAAGAGAGAAAGAGAGAGCGAGTGAGAGAGAGAGAGATTGAGAGCATGAGAGAGAAGGAGAGACAGAGAGAGAGATAGACAGAGTGTGAGAGAGAGTGCAAGAGAGAGAGTGTGAGAGAGCGAGACAGACAGAGAGAGAGAGAGAGACAGAGAGAGAGAGAGAGAGAGAGGCAGAGATATAGAGGCAGAGAGAGAGCGAGAGAGAGAGAGACAGAGAGAGAGACAGAGAGAGAGAGAGAGAGAGAGAGAGAGACAGAGAGAGAGACAGAGACAGAGAGAGAGAGAGAGAGAGAGAGAGAGAGAGAGACAGAGAGAGAGTGAGAGCGAGAGAGAGGTGTGTGTAACACCTGACAGTTTGGCCTCCAGTTTTCGGATCTGATCGTTTCGGCGCAGGATCTGAGAGGAGAGGTCGTCTCTGGAGCTGCTGCCATCCGACGCCTGTTTAACACACAACACACCAATAAACTAATCACTCTCTCTGTGTGCGTGTGTGTGTGTGTGTGTGTGTTTACTCTCAGGTTCACACAATGATCCCCATACACAACACATAACAACACAGTGCTGGAAATAAAGAGAGAGAAACGAAAGGGAAAAAACACAGACGAGAAGAGAAGAGAGACAGACCGAGAAGATGGAGAGAGAGACAGAAAGTGGGAGGAAGACAGATAAACAGGAAGAGTAGAGGGATGAGAAACAGACAGAGATGAGAGAGAGACAGACAGAAAGGGGGAAGAGAGAGAAATGGGGAGCCACTGACACTGAGAGAAAAAGAAGACAGACAGAAAGGAAAGAGAGACATACGGAGGAAAGAGAAGACAGTGAGGAAAAAAATAAAGACTATTACTGTCTAGTATCTATTCTGTAGCAGGAACTCTTTTTGGTTCCTGAAGTTCGGGAACTAAGCTCCGCCCCGGTTCCTCGGGTTCGGGAACTAAGCTCCGCCCCGGTTCCTCAGGTTCGGAGGAACCGGGGCCGAGCTTAGTTCCTGAACCTCAGTGTACTGATTATAAGATTATGATGGAGGTGAAATCTCAGATCTTCGTCTCACGGCTCCTGATACACCCAACTTCTAAATTATTCAGTGGAGCAGATCCTGTGTGTGTGTGTGTACAGTGGAACAGGCGTGTCGAGTTACACGGGTTGGATGATAGATTGTCCTTCAGTACACACTCCGTCCTGCTGGGTGGAGATGTTCACGAGGACGTGTTGAGTCAATATGATGGACCATGTGACCAGCAGAAGCCTGATACGGAGTGTTAATGGTGTTAGACAGGAGGTTTATACAGTTTATAAAGTGTTCAGTAAAGACCAGGTCCAGTGTGAAAGGTCTGAATGAGAGAGACAGACAGATGGAGTGAGACAGAGACAGAAAGGGATACCCAGGGAGTCAGACAAACAGGGAGTGAGAGAGAAAGACTCGCAGAGAGAGAGAGAGACAGACAGACAGGGAGTGAGAGAGACAGACAGACAGGGAGTGAGAGAGACAGACAGACAGGGAGTGAGACTCAAGTACAGACGGGGAGAGAGAGAGGGAGAGAGAGAGACTTTGAATGGCTCCTTTAATATATCAAATTTGCTTATTGAAATATTTTAGAGACCGGCGTCTCCTGCGTGGTGAGAGTGCGTCAGATTGTCGGGCTCTGTGCTGACTGAACCCGTTTCTCCTGATCTGGAAAGCGAAAGGTTCCTCTTTCCCGTGGTCAGGTGTAAATCGGTTTATCTGTGCTGTGGTGTACAGATCTTCAGGCTGTTTGTGTGGGTTTCTGAACTGTTATACTGCTGGTTCCTCTGATTCAATCTCTCCGTCCTCCATACGTGTGAGAACGGCTGTCCCGGGGCTGGCCGACTTTCCGAAGCGGGCCAGATCCTTCGCGATGAGCTGGTTTTTTATACAGGGGGAAGGTTGGAGAGGACGACTCGCGTCGCGGGGCACATAGGGACAGCTTTTAACAACACTCCTCCTTCAATTAAATCACAGACGAGTCGTTCCGCGTCCCGGAAAACCACCACAGCACCGTTCAGCACCACGGCGTCCCGCTCACTCTCACCAGCTCGCAACTTTTACCGGCCACCGATAACTCACTCGTAACTTACACATTCCATAACTAAATGAAAGAAAAGCAAATAAATAAATAAGAGCGAGACAGACAAAGACAAACAGACAGGCAGACAGACAGGGGGAGAGAGAGAGAGAGAGAAAGAGAAAGAGAGACAGAGAGACAGACAGGGAGAGAGAGAAAGAGAAAGAGAGACAGACAGGGATAGAGAGACAGACAGAAAGAGAAAGACAGACAGAAAGAGAAACAGACAGGCAGACAGGCAGTCAGACAGACAGAAAGAGAAACAGACAGACAGACAGACCGAGAGAGACAGACAGACAGGCAGGCAGGTAGGCAGGCAGACAGAAAGAGAAACAGACAGACAGGGAGACAGACAGAAAGAGAGACAGACAGACACACAGGCAGGCAGACAGACAGAAAAAGAAACAGACAGACAGAGAAGGAGGGAGACAGACAGACAGGGAGACAGACAGAAAGAGAAACAGACAGGCAGACATACCAAGAGAGACAGACAGACAGGCAGGCAGACAGACAGAAAGAGGAACAGACAGACAGACCGAGAGAGACAGACAGACAGACAGACAGGCAGGCAGGCAGGTAGGCAGGCAGGCAGACAGACAGAAAGAGAAACAGACAGACAGGGAGACAGGCAGACAGGGAGACAGACAGACACACAGGCAGGCAGACAGACAGAAAGAGAAACAGACAGACAGAGAAGGAGGGAGACAGACAGACAGGGAGACAGACAGAAAGAGAAACAGACAGACAGACAGGGAGACAGACAGGGAAAGGGACTCACAAAGTCGTCTCCTGAGTCGGCTCCCACTGAGGTGATGGACTCTTTGCTGTAGGAGCGGGGCAGGCGTCCGGGGCGGGGCGTGGCCGTCGCCGCCTCCTCCGCGATCTTCTTCTTCAGCTTGGCGAACATGGTGAAGCGCACAGGCTTTATACCGCTGACGTGACGTCACACGCAGGACACACGGAGCTCATCACTCGTCTGTTACTCTGAAAAGATTCAACACACTTACGTAAAAAAAAAAAAAACCCTCTCCCACATCCTGTGTGCATTTCTGTACGGAGAAGCTGGAAGGAGTCTCCAGTGTCAGCGCTTCCTCACAGTCTTCAGCACAGAGCAGTTTACGCTTAAACCTCAAGAGAGAGGAAAAAGGTGAGACGAATGGAAGAGGGCGGGGCTTCCAGGAACGTCAGTTAACACCTACACAGCTGTCAATCATTCTCCGCTGTTTAAAGCTCCTTCGAAAACAGTTTCCTGCACAAATTTCTCCGCGTAGTCGTGAAAATTGTTGTGAACAGCGCCACCTGCAGGACCAGAACGTCATCTCTACGTTAACTCTACGTTGAACCAACGTCCCGCAGCGTACGACGTCCTAAACGACAGAATGATTTTTTTTTCTTGTTCTTTTCACTTATTTGCGGAAATAATTGCGGGTAGGAACTAAAGTCGTGAACGGGGAACTGAAGAAACGTCGCACCGCGCCACAGGATTCGTTCGAGACGAGGGTTCGGATTTGTCGCTTTGATTTACACAGAATTTTTTTTAAAAAAATTGTCGGTTTAAAAGGTGCTGGGGGTTTTTTTGTCGCTGAGTGAGTACACTTTCATTAATTTTTTTTTTTTTAATATGTATATATATATATCCCACAATGCATTGCTCAGGGTTGGTGTCCAAATGATGTACCCATAATGCACTTGGCCAATTGGAGGAGATTAGGGAATAAATGAAGACAAGTTTATGTGACGTTACAGAACTGTTAAATTACTGGACTCCAACTAGCCAGTGTTTATATTGCTAGCTAACAGCTAAGGCTTTAACTCAACAGCACCGAGCGCTAATAACATTAGGTAGCTAGCTATAATGCTAACTCTAATGCTAACGTATCTGTAATCGGAATACAGTGGAGACTGAAACCATTAGCTTACCTTCTGGAAAAACTCCAACTAACACAAACTCATATCCATCGTTTCACGAGCGCTTTAACGACTTCCGGTCCACAGACACTTCCGCAGCTTTCATCTTCCACTAATGTTGTGTTCTGATTTTGTTTTAACTCTGTGAGTTATAACCGAGTGTGTGTGTATATATAAATATATATATGTGTGTGTGTCGAGATATTCAGCTAGCCTCCATGCTAACTGACTTCACCACGTCATCTTCCACTCACCGGATTCGCCGTGACGATTCAGAGGGGGGGGGGGGGAGAGAGGGCAGGACCATGTTCTGATTGGTCAGCGGTAGAGAGGAGAGGGAATCTGATTGGCTGAGGATTACTCAGCCGAATCTGCCTTTGTTTATTCCTGGTGTGTTTATCATTTAAGATTGGGAAATGTGTGTGTGTGTGTGTGTGTGTGTGTGTGTGTTCGTTCGTTCGTTTTACTACAAATCTCGTTATTACGAGTAGTCATCTTCATATTACGAGGAAAAAAACATCTAGGGAATAAGGACTAGGGGATAAAGAGTAGGGAATAGGGACTAAGGATTAGAGAGTATGGAATAGGGAGTAGGCAATAGTGAATATGTGGTAGGGAATAGGGAGTAGGGAATTGGGCTTAGGGAGTAGGGAATAGGGAGTAGGGAATAGTGAATATGGAGTAGGGAGTAGTGATTAGGGAATAGGGAATTATGAATCTGGAGTAGGGAGTAGGGAATATGGAGTAGGGAATAGGGAATTGTGAATCTGGAATAGTGAATCTGGAGTAGGTAGAAGGGAATAGTGATTAGGGAGTTGGGAATAGTGATATAGGGAGTAGGGAATAGTGATTAGGGAGTAGGGAATAGTGAATATGGAGTAGTGAATAGTGAATATGTGGTAGGGAATAGGGAGTAGGGAATTGGGCTTAGGGAGTAGGGAATAGGGAGTAGGGAATAGTGAATATGGAGTAGGGAATAGTGATTAGGGAATAGGGAATTATGAATCTGGAGTAGGGAGTAGGGAATATGGAGTAGGGAATAGGGAATTGTGAATCTGGAATAGTGAATCTGGAGTAGGTAGAAGGGAATAGTGATTAGGGAGTAGGGAATAGTGATATAGGGAGTAGGGAATAGTGATTAGGGAGTAGGGAATAGTGAATATGGAGTAGTGAATAGGGAGTATGGAATAGTGATTAGGGAATTTTGAATCTGGAGTAGGGGGTAGGGAATATGGAGTAGGGAATAGGGAATTATGAATCTGGAGTAGGGAATAGTGATTAGGGAATAGTGATATAGGGAATAGGGAGTAGGGAATAGTGATTAGGGAGTAGGGAATTGGGAGTAAGGAATATGGAGTAGGGAATAGGGAATTATGAATCTGGAGTAGGGAATAGTGATTAGGGAATAGTGATATAGGGAATAGGGAGTAGGGAATAGTGATTAGGGAGTAGGGAATAGGATTCCATTTTGGACACTGGGTACATGTCATGTAAGGAGAGAAACAAGGGAAAAGCACCACACTGTCAGATCTTCTGCTTCTCCTCTCTGATGCTAAACACAGCTATTAGTGTGTTAGTGCTATTTTACAGCTCAGACTCAGCACCAAATCTCACAGAGGGTTTGAAACACATCTTTCCAAAACTGCTCCAGCCTGCGACTTAATCAGAGCACAGGCACTTTCTTTAGAATATTTTTTACCCCCAAAGTGGATTGTTTTCGGACAGGAAGCCATTTCCTGCTGTAGGGTGCTGGACATGCGGTACCACACTGTGCGGTGCCCTCTAGTGGTCAAAATACAGAAATGCAACGTGCAGGGGTAGAATTTCACATCTGAATTATTTACACCAGCAGGACATTCACACTCACCTCTGAGCTGTAACACTTCCAAAAACACACAGAGCACATTACTGCCAGATTACACTCTGCAGGAAATAAGACAGGCGTTCAGCTGCCTTCATAGCATTCATTCATTTGATATAAGGCACACTGGGCAAATATCAGACTGATTACTGGAGCCATTAACGCTTTGAATTCTGCATTTATTACCAACAGAACCCAAAATGTAGAGTTAAAACATTTCTATCATATAAACAGCACTTTTAGTGTCATTAGAATGAAGCTGGACTTGAATTCTACCTAGAAATTCTACTTAGAATTTACTAGAATTCTAGAATTCTACCTAGAATTCTACCTGCATTCATTTATACTAGAATTATAACTAGAATTTACTAGAATTCTAGAATTCTACCTAGAATCCTACCTGCATTTAATACCAATAGAACCCAAAATGTAGAGTTAAAACATTTCTATCATATAAACAGCACTTTTGGTGTCATTAGAATGAAGTTGGACTTGAATTCTACCTGGAATTAAAAAATATATATATTTATTGAGTTTAAAATGAATTTAATTCAAGGGTTCGATCAAATAAACATATTATAACTATATGATAAATATGAAAATAATGACATCCACTTCAATACTACCACTACTACTACTACTACTAATAATAATAATAATAATAATAATAATTTACTATTTAGCTGGCTATACATGGACCCCAGTTTGAAAACTACAGATTGTATATTGCTACAAAATATTTGGAAATTTCCAAACCTCCATTTTCGGACCCCCCGGGTTAAAAGTGTAAAAAAATATATATATATATAAATAATTAAATAAAAAGTGAGAAAATCTTCTTATATTAGAACAGACAGCTCACTGTTTTTCACATTTGTGCACTGTACTAGACTGTCAATGTTTTGTATAGAAATAATTTAATGTTTTTCCTTTACAGTAACCAGACTTAAAGCCTTTAACAGTATTCATCTAAAGTTACTGTACTGTATTTGATGTTCTTGACTTGTATGACGCATTTTATTTCCGCACTATTATATACCTAATAAATAATGCATTATATATTTTTTTCTTTGACCGAATGAGCAAAAGCGTAATCGCTAATGTGCGTAATGCGAATGACAAATAAAACCTTCCACCTCTCGACTAGGCCTACTTCATGCGCATGTTTAGATTCGTAAGATATATTTATATAAAATCCCTTAAGTCATTATTTTATACATTATTTTTTTAGCCGCATTAAAACTTTACAAAATTGACAGATTCTGCTATTATCCCGTATTTAAAATGAGTATATATTTAGTTATTTATGAATAAGTCTAGGGTTTAGACCTTGGTCATAAATTCCTGCTCTGCTTATTTGACATGGTCACTGCTGTATATTATAGGACACATATAATAGTTGAATCGATTAGACACCACACTCCTGACAACAAGCTGTCTGGAACTAACATCCTGAGGGAAATCCACCAAATGCAGCTCCTAAATTTCGACAACTTCACAACAACTGAGATCGTTCGTAGTGATCCGACGAGACCAATCAAGGAACGCTCCCTCCCCACCAAAACCAGTACCAGGATCTGGATTCTAAATGTGGTTGCTTCTGCCAGGAGGTTAAGACTTGACTTCTGAAAGCGGTACAGACCTTAAACACGAACAAAACAACGATGGAAGATCTCTGACATTACTAGACAATACAGAAACATTCTTAGACAAGTCTATTATTAACTCTAGGGGTCCCAATCATTCTGAAACCAGCCTTTAACCTTACATGAGGGGGAAAAAATATATATTGTGTTGAAATAAAACTATACACGTTTCTACATGTTTACATTCTGAATGTCACTCATTGTACGGGTTGTTCATCTTATTTTTCCATATTTTCATAGAGCTAACTGCATTTCAGTCTGTCCTTTAGGCAGTAAACATAGAATTCGGCTTCAAATCGTGGCTTATTTACTCTGAAACCGCTTTATTGTACATCTAACAACCAGCGTTTCAGTCTTTCAGTACACCGACCCCTGTGGTTTGTGTTGACCAATCAGAGCACTCAGCGCGGCGAAAAGTCACACCGCGGTGAGCGTTCTGTCCGCTCTGATTGGCCGAGCGCTTCCCGATTCTGCAGCGCAAGGGAGGATTCTAACCCAGCGTTAGTCCCGCCTCTGCTTCGTGATTGGTCAGAGTCTCAGCAGCGAGTTGTGTGATTGGCTGAATCGCCTGCTTGTCGGTTGAGCACTGTGGTTAAGATGCATCGACAAACACCTTGCGCTGGATTTATAGCTATTGTAGATAAAAGAAGGGAATTTTTTTCTGGGGTCCGTGTTGGATGTAATGGAGTAGGACGCAGTCTGGAGTGAAATGTTATTTATTATATGTATATATATTATATTTTTTTAAATAACCCAATGGAAATTGGAGGACGGATCGCAGAAGCGCCGTTGTTGTTTGAGGAGAAGGTTTGATAGAGAGAGAGAGAGAGAGAGAGAGAGAGAGATGCTCATGATGGTGATGATGATGATGTCCGCGTCTCCTGCGTTCTCAGTCCTCGCGCTTGTGTGCCTCGGGTGGTCCTGCGCGCACGATGCGGTGCGGAAACCTCGCCAGATACTCAGCTCAGGTGACGCAAATCCTCAGTCCAGCCTGCGCGTCCCAGGCGGCGCATCCTTCACCGGCCTGACTCCAGCGCCCACCGTGCTGTCCGCAGATGCGCACACCACCATCGAGCCACCCACCAGCGGTCCCAGCACCCCATCCCCGGCGCGTCTGGGAGAGGATTCTGCGCTCCAGGAGCTCCACCAACCCAGATCTGCGCGTCTGCTGGTACAAAGACGCCAGAGCGCGGTGTCTGATAAAGCTCAGGACGCAGGGGTTATCACAACCTCAGACAATTCCCAAGGTGAGTCTGATTACCCTCTGATCCTCAGGTCGACGCGTTCCCAGCAAGTTCTGCGCAACATCATCAAGTATTTCCATCATATTCTATACAATTCCTTGTCTCTGGCCTTGGCGTATTACTCTAAAAACTAATTCCTGTACTCTATACCCGAGATAAAAGAAAGCATTTTTTTTTCTTCTTCTGACAGCGTCCATCAACAGGCCTCGTGTCCTCCACCGTCCTGTGTGGCTTTTATTCTCAGACCAACCAAAGACACCCATTTATTTTTATTGCACCGCATCATCGTCTGCTTTACAGGCCTCAAAAAAAAAAAAAAAAAGCAGGTCATTAAATCAATGCGAGACGTGTCTGGTTCTAGAGTTTGACCCCATGCTTTAACACCAAACCCAGACGTCCACTGATGGCTCGTATACGCGCGTCTAATAACATCTTTACATTTCCATCAGGAGATATCGGATATCCGGACACACGTATGAAAACGTCAGGGTATTCAGCTACGGTGAAACATCCTTCCATCCATCCATCCATCTTCTACCGCTTACTCATTTTCAGGGTCGCGGGGGAACCTGGAGCCTATCCCAGGGAGCATCGGGCACAAGGCGGGGTACACCCTGGACAGGGTGCCAGTCCTATGGTGAAACATTCAAAAAAAAAAAACCCCAAAATGAAGTAATAAAAATCTTGAGTTTTCTGTGAGGAGATGTTTATCTGACATTAAAGGAAGGAGTCTCCAGTGTCAGCGCTTTTAACGCTTAAAGTTGTTTTCTGACATCTTCAGGACAGTTTCGTAAACCTGACAAGCTAGGGGGTTTTGTTTTTTTTGTTTTCTTTTGTCTGAGAGGGGAAAAAAAGGAGATCCTCATGAGAGAACGGCTGTCTACAGAGAACAGGACTTTCAACGTTTTGTATAAAAAGTACAAAAACGTGATTCGTTAATGAATAAAGGCGTCATCGTGGACAAACCGACGTGGTGTGAGTCGAGTCAGAACGTGCCGTGATGGGAAAATAACGGGCTTCGTTCTTCATCAGATCACCCCGTGGTTGATTATTTTCCTGTAACAGCATGACTCAGCGTGTTCTAGCACTTTCCTCGGCCTAAATCGCTTGGAAATCACATCGTAAAGCAGTCAAGTCTGATGATTGTTATGTACACTTTATATTTTGTGCAGTGCGCTTAAAAGATCCAGCTCCAGTCTATTTACCCCAAACGCTCTCGCTCAGACATGTCCGACGGGTAAAGTTTGCGTTTTTACGTTATCAACGCGACAGAGTAACAGAAGTCTATGCCGCATGAAACGTTTTCTGTAGATTTTCTTTAACAATTTGTTTAGGATTGTCTTCTGTAAACACGAACAGCACCTCGACATGTAGCCAAACACTGTAATGTAATGGACGGCGGCCATTTTGGGTAAAATAAATAAATAAATAAATAAATAATGCCTCACTTGACGGTATTACTCATTTGAAATGCGGAATGACTGCCGAAAACTGGAAGTGATACGGATGATAATGCAGTGAAGTTCCTCTTTTTACATTTATTTATTTCAGCGGTAAAGATATTTTGCTGAGATTATTTGTTAGATTGCATGGCGTCGTCACTACAGGCGATCCATATGAGCAGAAATGATCACGCGTTCAGTGCGAGCTCCAGCGCCAAACTACTAAAGCGAACACGTCTTGGAAGACGGTTTACTGAGGCGCTGAGGCCGCTCCGCTAATGTTTGATCATTGTAAAAAAAAAACAAAAAAACTTTATTGTTCTTTTTAGGAGCAGATCCTTTCGAGGTTTCCTCCTCTGTCCAGGTGAACCCTGGTCACGAAGCTCGATCCCCAAAAAAACAGGGAGGCCAACGTCAGGCAGGAACCTTTGCGTAACCCCACGACCGTGACCGCAGCTGTTGTTCCTATAGCATGAGCTCGTAGTATCGGAGACAAAAGGCTGGGCTTGTATACGCCGCCTTCGGGAAACGCTCCGAGCGTCACGTCCTGACTTCCCCTGGACACTTGAGAAGGTTTCGTATGGAAACGTGAAAAGAATAAAAGATCTAACATACAGGGATTCCTTATACGGTTTATATGAGAGGTTTCCGAAAGACGTATACGGTCCCTGGCAGGCTTCAGGTATCAGGTGTCAACACACACACACACACACACACACACACACAAAATAGTGGCACCTCCATCGTGTTTCAACTGTATACAGATACAGATTCACGACGTGGCTCGGATAAAACCTGTTCACTCACTACACTCGTATGGAAATGTGAAAATGAGAACATCTATCCATCATGTTTGATGTTTGATGTCTGGAGTTGTCTTGTTTTACTTCTTGTTTTGTTTTTTTTTTTGCCCTGGAGCGATGAGGTTATTTTTACTTGGAACTATCGCCTTAAATCCAACCCTTTATTTTTTTCCTCTTCAATTTTCTGGACCACTTGTGTCACACGTTTGATTTTACGCCACAGCGAGTCTGACCCAGATATGAGCTCGAAGACAGCATGATTCCCGTCTGCTAGGACATAATAAAAACCGGTAGGGCTGCTCACCTTCCTGTGTAAAGAAATCTGAGAATTTCAGAATATATCTCTAAAATGGACGTCTCAGGTCGTTGTGGTTTCAGTATGCTGTGCACAAAAACACATAGGAAGGTCCTGAGTTTACTTTACTCCTTAATTGACTCCTTACTTTACTTCTTAATTGACTTCTTACTTTACTTCTTAATTTACTCATTGGTTTACTTCTTACTTTACTTTAATCATTATGTTACTTCTTACTTTACTTCTTACTTTACTTCTTACTTTACTCATTGGTTTGCTTCTTACTTTACTTTTTACTTTACATCTTACTTTACTTCTTACTTTACATCTTACTTTACTTCTTACTTTACATCTTACTCTACTTCTTACTTTACATCTTACTTTACATCTTACTTTACTTCTTACTTTACATCTTACTCTACTTCTTACTTTACATCTTACTTTACTTCTTACTTTACTTCTTACTTTACTCATTGGTTTGCTTCTTACTTTACTTCTTACTTTACATCTTACTTTACATCTTACTTTACATCTTACTTTACTTCTTACTTTACTCATTGGTTTGCTTCTTACTTTACTTCTTACTTTACATCTTACTCTACTTCTTACTTTACATCTTACTTTACTTCTTTACTTCTTACTTTACTCATTGGTTTGCTTCTTACTTTACTTCTTACTTTACATCTTACTTTACTTCTTACTTTACATCTTACTTTACATCTTACTTTACTTCTTACTTTACATCTTACTTTACATCTTACTTTACTTCTTACTTTACTCATTGGTTTGCTTCTTACTTTACATCTTACTTTACATCTTACTTTACTTCTTACTTTACATCTTACTTTACGTCTTACTTTACTTCTTACTTTACTCATTGGTTTGCTTCTTACTTCTTACTTTACATCTTACTTTACTTCTTACTTTACATCTTACTTTACTTCTTACTTTACTTCTTACTTTACTCATTGGTTTGCTTCTTACTTTACATCTTACTTTACATCTTACTTTACTTCTTACTTTACATCTTACTTTACGTCTTACTTTACTTCTTACTTTACTCATTGGTTTGCTTCTTACTTTACTTCTTACTTTACATCTTACTTTACTTCTTACTTTACATCTTACTTTACTTCTTACTTTACATCTTACTTTACTCATTGGTTTGCTTCTTACTTTACTTCTTACTTTACTTCTTACTTTACATCTTACTTTACTTCTTACTTTACATCTTACTTTACTCATTGGTTTACTTCTTACTTTACTTCTTACTTTACATCTTACTTTACTCATTGGTTTACTTCTTGCTTTACTTCTTACTTTACATCTTACTTTACTCATTGGTTTACTTCTTACTTTACTTCTTACTTTACATCTTACTTTACTCATTGGTTTGCTTCTTACTTTACATCTTACTTTACATCTTACTTTACATCTTACTTTACTCATTGGTTTGCTTCTTACTTTACATCTTACTTTACTTCTTACTTTAATCATTGATTTACTTCTTACTTTACATCTTACTTTACTTCTTACTTTACATCTTACTTTACTTCTTACTTTACATCTTACTTTACATCTTACTTTACTTCTTACTTTACTCAGTGGTTTACATCTTACTTTACATCTTACTTTACTCAGTGGTTTACTTCTTACTTTATTTCTTACTTTACATCTTAGTTTACTCATTGGTTTACTTCTTACCTTACTTTACTACTTACTTTTCTTCTTACTTTACTTTATTCATTACTTTACTTCTTATTTTACTTGTTACTTGACATTCCAGCTTCTTGTTACTTCTTACATTCAGCTACTTGCTAATTTCAGCTACTTGCTGCTTTGCGTTACTTGTTACTTTCAGAAAAAGACACTTTATCATACTATTGATATTTAGCCAGGTCACAGTTCTACAAGTTTGCCTGGGGATTAAATTGTCATACACGCGGCTGCGATTTCCAGTTCAGCTGCAATTTAGTCTACCTTATACAGTGTTTATAATATAAGCGTAACATACAAAGCCATGGCAACGCACATACACAACAACGTATCAGCTAAAACTAAAATAAAATTTGTCCGTCTTTTAAATGTAAAAATAAAAAGCAAAAGGAAGACTTGAATACCGGGAGTGTCTACGTTACAACTCGCCACATAACGTCTCAGGACGAAGCGGTTCATAGAGCGAAGCCTTTGACTGAAGAATAATGAATGAAACCCAAAGGTTCGGGGAAACTAACTGTGAATGAGCCTCGTGTTCACGTGAGTAAATTTGTTTCTATGGAAACGCGGATTGTGGGCTCTCACCTCACATCTCAGATCGCTGCAACGAGAGCGTTATGTAATAATTGTGCACCGTTTTCTCGCCACTCGATTGCGAAATCTTGAATAAATGATTGTATCTGTGCCTGACTTACACCAGAGCAAAACTGCACTGCTAATACGCCTCCTAAACCTCTCACGCCGCCATGTTATCAGGTTTTCTTTCTTTCTTTTTTCCCTCCCGTTACTATGACAGAATCCCTGCACTCCTCCTCATTTACGCAGACGTGTGTAAGCCGTCAGAATGAGAGCTGTAAGAAGCTTAACCGGGCTGTCCATGACCCCCCTTAGGACCCGGAGGTGTTTATACAGACGATCTCCACCTCTCTCTCTCTGTGTGTGTGTGTGTGTGTGTGTGTGTATGCAGCGGCGCATACAAATGATGTTTTGTTCAGCAAGTGCCCTTTCATGCCACATCCTATGACGGGATGAAGTGCATTATGGGAAATGTGCAGCTGATTGAGAAAACTGTAATCTAGCTGCATGTAAAAAAAAACCTCTTACTCACGATTTTTATTATTACCTTTTGAAATGTGCCGATTATTCTAACGCGCTTATATCATATAAAATTGCGTGTAGCATTTTATACACGGTATTAGGTAATTAACCCAGTTCGAAAAATCGAACAATTGAATAAACAATTAACGTTTTAGTAAATAAAAATATATTCAATACAAGCTAATTTAAGCGAATGCTAACGCTCATTAAGAGATGAATGAAACGAATACACGGCCGTTAAAAACCTGGTTCCAGAACATTTTTAAAAATGTAATTTATGTTTAAAATCTTTTGTTTATTTATTATTTATTGGCAAATAATTTTGCTTATTTTGAGAATCTTTCTAGAAAGAAGCAAACGTATCTGTAAATAAAAAGCAAGGTAGTAAAAATAAATAAAAAAATAAAAAATAAATAAGTTAGTAAAAAAAAAAAAATTCAAATCACAATATCAATAATTTAATCATCATATCTGCCAGTTTTTTTTAATCATCATTTAAAATTCTTATTATTATTATTATTATGGTTTTTTTTTTTTTTTTTTTTTTTTTACAATTTTATTTATTTGATTTCGAGTATAAATTAAAAAAAGCTTTTTTAAAACATTTAATTCAGTAAAGAGAGACTACAGGGAAAATCGAATTAGTAAATAAACAATATCAAATAATATCCAGAAATCTCATTTTGATTTAATTGTCTGATCCGAGCATTCATAAATACGAAATGTAGATTTAGATAACGTTTAAAAAAAAAAAAAAACAAGTCAAATAAATTAAAATTAAATAATTAAATACATGACATGTCTTTTACTCATCACTTTTTCTTCTTCTTCTTCTTCTTCTTCTTCTTCTTCTTCTTCTTCTTCTTCCTCTCCTTCTTATTATTATTATAAATTTTTTTGTACTTAAAAAATGTCATGTTTCTGTCTTTTTTATACACACACACACACACACAGAGCTGGTGTGTAACTGCAGCACGGAGGGCGTGTTGGACCCGGACGATTGTGACCGCGACACGGGACAGTGTGTGTGTATGGCGGGATACACAGGGCTCCAGTGCGAGGAGTGTGAGGAAGACCACTTCAGCAACGGCACCGTCGGCTGCCTGCCCTGCGGCTGCGACTCATTCGGCGCTGTCGGTCCCGGATGTGACAGGTGAGCGGCATTCTGGGTAATGATCGGTGGTTTGTATAGTGTAAGCTACTTTAGGAGGACTATACGAGTTTTGTTCTTAATCGTAGCTCAATAGATGTGTGTGTGTGTGTGTGTGAGAGCGTGTACGGTGGATGTAGGTGTGTGTAGGAGTTTGCTTTTGATTCTATATCGGACCGGTTTCCGAGGAACAAATCTATCCTGGCGTGTGGGAGGTGAATTCGTCGGTCCTCATATTTATACGCACCACAAGTCAAAACGAAAGAGGAAGAAGCGAGGAAAATAATCTCCAGACTTGTGCTGTTTGTTCGTTCAATCATTCGTTCCTTCATTAATTCATTCATTCCACGCCTAGTCGTAAGCGCACGGCCCACTTTTCTTTCTCGATAGGGCGGCGTGAAGACATACTGACAATCGCTCACGATGTCAGCGAGATTAGCTAAATCACTTCCACACGCAAAAGATAACGCCGAATGACATCTTATATTAAGTTAACCGTAAACAATTCTGTTCCTCGCGTCAACCGTCATCCTTTATTAGGGCGAAGGAAGCACAAACTTTTGCACCCAGCTGTATGTGACTGATTATTTTACGAAATCGATAAATATCGGTAAACTTTGCAAACGCTACCTAATTAGAATGAGCTTGATTTGTAATAGCCTTGCTAGCATACGTAGAAACTTTAGCTAAACATAAACGACAAGCTAGCTAATAAATAAAGTACCACACACGTCTGTATCCCTAGCTGTAAAACAACAAGTAGCAAAACATAAACAACTTATCTCTACAGTAGCTATATAAAAGTACGTATTCACTCAAATACGATACGTTCTTTCAGTAGCTAAACATAGCAATCTGTAAATTAACTCTGCTCTGCGGATGAGGCGCTTCAGTTAGCAATCAGTGATGATTGTTACAACAGGATAGCTAAAGCTAGGATATGTAGGTAGCGATTAGCTAGTGAAAAAATATAGCAAACTTATTTACTTTATTTGAAGCTTAATTTTATCTAGCTACATTGTTACGATATTTATGTTTAGCTACTTCTATAAACTAGCTGTCAAGCGATCTTAACACAGTAATGTAGGTGAGGTCCTCAAGCTAACGATCAATGATAGTCGTTACTACAAGATAGCTAGCTAGCTAGGTTATGTAGCTGCTAGTTTAATAATATATCTATTTATATTAAAGATATAAGTTATGTTTAAATGCTTGAGTAATGTAGCTAGCTAGTTATATTAAACACTGATGTGGGTGAAGTTAGCGACCAGTGATGATTGTTACTACAAGCTAGCTACCTAGCTAACGCAGGTAGTGTTTAGCTAGCGAAATAATACAGTATATCTGCCATGATATAAATACCGTGTTTTATTTCTTAGCTAATTTTAAACAGATAGATATGTTATATTTTGTTACTTCAATAACCTAGCTAACTAACTATCCTATCAATGCTAATTCTTACCGCAGGCCATTTTAGTTATTTTTCAAGCTAATTTAGCAACACTTCTGAGGAAAATGACACTGATTTGGTCACATTTCCACTGTCACTGTGCTCGTATAAAAGACTTAGCTAGGTAGCTAAATTGTTAGCCTCGTGTATTAGCTCGCTGTATTTATTTGGTTGTCTAGCAGCAGTGCTCTTGTGACTTAACCCACATGAGCAGAGGGTGTGTTTTGCTCTTTTAGGTTTTCCATCACTTTACGAAGCCGCTGTAAACCTTATCGTTACGTATTATATCGTAATTGTGCAACGCTGTCGTATTTTGTGCAGGCGGTTATCTCTCAACAAATTTACCGTCGACTACAGACGTTGCGGCCGTTGATTCCACCACGTTTTATAACCGGCACGCCCCCAAACTCTGAAACGCCGGGCTCAAAGAAAATCCCGAGTCTCCCCACTCGGAATTACGACTTTGTGGCGGCGTTCACGTGCGTTCAACTCACGTCGCAACTCACGTGCGCGAATACGATCTTTCCCGACACGCACCGTTAGCAGTATGCTTCAGGAAGCTACGAATAAGATGCTAACGTTGTTAAGCTAAGAAGATGAATATGAATTAGCCTGTTAGCATTACGCTAGATAAAGGTTTCCTCTATAAATT